>NW_022146083.1:246981-279862 GCF_002938485.1 Sitophilus oryzae
CTTTGGACTTTTGAAAATCCGTTTGCCAAAAATAAGCGTTTTATGTCAAGCAGTTAAGCAGAATCGTGGTTAATCAACTACCCCACTTTTAGGAACACCCAAGATTTTTTTATTTTGAATATAAAAAACAAAATAAATTATACTTGTCCAAGTTAAGTTACTGAAAGACTAACTGTTTAAATATCCCAAGTAGCAAATTTTATTTGATAAGGCCAGAAGTAAACAGCTATGATGAATTTTATAGAGTCTCAATTATCATAACGCATTATGAAGACTGTAATATGACAGTTTTACAACCAAAAGGCCCATTTTTATACAAACTGTTTAGTAGTATAAAGTTTTAGTAAAAAGGGTATACAACTTTTATGCAACTATTTTACAAAGCGTTATATAACTATTATAAAACTTGTTTTGATGTGCATAATGGGTCACATCTTAAGCAAAACAGAACAATAAAAATATTTGATCATTTAGCGAGGTAAAAAGAGTATATTATTTTTACCGAAGAATATTAGGAGCAAATTATATTTTAAGCGTATCGTAAAATGAATCTAGAGGATGTGGATTGTTAAAAGGAGACTTAACTTGACAATGAAAATGGCGGGTAGAGCCAGAAGGTACAACAAATATGTAATATAAAAATCATTAATAGGGTTTGAAAAGTAGACAATTTTTGTTGCGCAGAAAATTTTACTGGTAGATTATAGTATGTATTTGGCAAAATTAAAGCGCTTTAATTTCGATTAAGGTTTACGTATAAATTTAAACAATAAAATAAAATAAAATTTTCAAAAATTTTTGTTTTTAATTTAATTAACCGCTTTCTTACTGTCTGTGGGAATCTTATCACAAAATAAATTTCAAAAATAACATTTTACAATTTATTCTGATGTTTTTAATTTTGCTTCATATAATGGCGGCCATAGGCCATACAAAATTTTTGTCTTAAACATGGCGAATTATAATGCAACCATTTTATTACACACAATGAATCCCTTAAATAAGTCTGTTGTAAAATAAAACGGTATAGGATAAATATCTATCATTACGCAGAATTTCCAGGCACTATAGAACTATTTTGGACATATTGAGATTTGTGACAAATAGATGTTGCCAAATCACATTTGATTAGTATTTAAACTAACAAACATGATCAGATTTTCATGGATTCGTGCACGCAATGCATTTCATGCATTGCATGCAAACAACAATAAAACAATACAAACATTACTACAGTAAAACTTTAACATCAACGTGGCAACAATGCTTTGAAGAAACCAGACAACCTGAGAGATTTTGGCTTTTGAGAACCCAGGGAAGTCTGGGGATTATTTACCGTACTTTCGAGGAGTTTTTTCTGACATGCCCTTTATAACTACCACTGCGTTTGTTAACTTTTTCCAACTTTGTCCAGAATTCATAATAGCTGTGATTGATTATACTAGTACGTAGATATTACTTTTACAACAACAACAATAACAAAATAAATAACTACGCATACCATTTAATTTAAAAGAGGTTATATTATAAATTACCAGTTTTATAATGCAGATATTACAGCGAATTTATTTTGTTAATCACAATTTTATCATATAAGGCATACCGAGACTTTGAGTCTTTTTTCTACTTCTTTTTTACTTCAGGAAAAATAGTTTAATTATGACAACTTTAATTAAAAACAGAATGGTCGAAACCAAACGCTTAATAAAATCAAGCAGTCCTAAAGACAACGCTATTCGACTGTTATAAAATATTCAACTCTTTAGAATTTCTTTTGCTACTTGGGATTGTAATTATTTGAGGGGCGTTTTCACCCCTCTTGGAATTTGAGATTCAAAAAAACCCTCCTTATCGAACCCTACACCCCACAGCCAACTGTTTGCCAAAAATCAGCTTTAAACGTCAAGCTGAATAAGCAGAATCGTGGTTACTAATGGTCATATTTTTATGAAAACACTCTGTATAAATTTTGCAAATCTTAAATATGTAAAAAAACAAAATAAAATATACGTGTTTAAGCGTTTTTCGAAAACTTGACCGTTTTATAAATAAAAAAAAAATGTTGTAATATTTGGAGGGGTGGTTTCACCCAAAGACATCTAAACTTGGAACTGGAATTTCGAAAAATCCTTCTTATCGAACCTCTACACCCTGTGAATCAACCTGTATGCCAAAATTGGAGCTTCTACGTTGAGTGGTTTGCTATGGATCGTGATTAATCAGTCACTTTAGGATTTTATATATTAGTATAGATTAGAAACAATATTTTTAACATTGCATTAATAAAAGTCCTTTTTTTATCCAAAAAATCCTGGCGGGTTTTTCGCCACTGCACTGCAAGAAAAATCTACAAAATAAAATAGTTATTTTTTGTAAACACTTCTGCGTTAAACCTAAACGGACGCTGCTTGTCAGGAGTTGTGTTTACAGTAATAAAAAATTTGCCTAACAAAGAAAAAAAAATGCTTAACGTTTCGAAAGTTTTCTTCCGTCGTCGGAAGCAAAAAAATATAAAGAATCAAGAAAAAAACTATTTAAGATATTTAAATTGAACTATTCGAGAACACCTGTTTTAAATAGATACGTCTACAAGAAATCGTTGACGTTCTGTGGTACGATTTCTTGTAGACGTAACTGTTTAAAAAAAAAAAAAAAAAAAATTTTTTCCTTTTTTTTCTCAGAGCAATCCAACGGCAAAGGTTGTACCCTAAATGGACCGAACTGAAGTTCCCAGAAGTGATTTACGGTGTTCCACAGCCGATCAACGAAATCGATATACCCATCGAGTTGAAGTCTGGCACCAAATGCGTTGGTACCACTGCATGTATGGGCAACGTCCAAGCGAGGGCCTGCGTCATCACACACTTGGATGAAATTGGCCAGTTACAAAAAGGTAATTCCAGAAAAGAAGTAATTTTATTCTAAACTGTGAGTTTTTGTTACATCCTGTATTATTTGGTGCTATCCGTTGTACAGAGTGTCCCAATTTGATTACAAATATGTGTCATCTTGCTCTTGCTTATTAGAAAAGATTAAATCTTGACAGTTTTCGAGAGCTTGATGCTGTCTGAATTATTCAGTATTACTGAACGAATGATGAAGGTCAGTATATTACTTTAGTAAAAATTATCACTATATTCATATACAGGGTTGTTCACCACATACGACACGGAGGATATATTTGTAGCTAAACGATTAGATTAAATTGTAAGTTTTGGGTTCGTTGAAGGACCATTAGAGCAACAATTTAAAAATATTTTTTAAGATATTTTTTTTTTTTAAGTAAAAATATCAAAAGTTGTATTTTTAAATGGAACACCCTGTATATTATTGCATTTTTTAGTTTCTACGATTAAAATAAAGGTAAATTTGATTAAGGTTTATTATACTTAAACCTTACCGTTTTGAAATATTTCTCAATTTTGTGAAATTGCAGTAAAATTTTAAAGCTTCATTTCTCCAAGGGTATCAATGTTTTTAATACTAAATATTTAATGAAGTTTATTTACTGATCAGTTATTGTGTTGCAATAATAAAATAATACTACCTTTATACAGAGTGTCTGAAAATTTATTTTAAATACTATTAGCTTCAACTCCAATAACTTCTTTAATTTAAATGGAATGCCCTCCTGTATATTTTAGAGAATCAGATGCACAATTAAATTGTTTATCAGATTGTATTATACTCATTTTTTACCTATCCCTTCAAGTTTTCGTAGAAAATGCATTTTCTCTAAAATTTAGATCTTTATTTATCAATATATCCATGGAATATTGACATTTTTAGATTGTTTTTTAGCAACAAATGTGTTAAATGGGAAGAGACTAGTAATATTATCAGTTTAGCAAACGATAATATTACCAGCCCATTTGTATGCAAAAAGAAAAACTATTTAAATCTTTTATAAAAGAGTACCATTAATTAAATATAACACCATTATTTCCGCCCATATACTAATTAATTACATACTTAATTGTGTTTGTTAATAAATTATTATAAATAAATGTGGATTTGAAATCAATATAATAATAAGTTAACAAATTAAAGTCTCTTGTTGTTATAAATACGCATTTATTAAAAAATGAAATATCATTTTAAGGTGTTACTTTTTATCACACTGTCTAACGCCCATACAAAATTCAGTTTTTAGTATTTGGAGCAATTATTATTGTTCAACGCAAACAGTCAGTTAATGTAGTTTGAATACTGAATCATATTAATTGATCCTCTTTAACAAATATTTAAACAGTTTTTATTTTATTTTTTAATGAAATAAACGAATTATCGACAATATTAGTATCTTGTACTCTTTTAAAATTTGGTACATCTTTAAAAATAATCTAAAATGTCAATAGTCCATGGGTATATTGATAAATAAGTTCTAAATTACAAGAAATGCATTTTCTACGGAAACTTAAAAGAGAAAATGGTATAATATAATTTGATAGACAATTAAATTGTGCATGATTTTCGTAAAATATACAGGGTGTTCATTTAAATTAAACAAGCATACGTTTGAAGCTAATAATTATTTAAAATAAATTTTTAGACACTCTGTATAAGGTAGTATTATTTTTATTATTGCAACACATAACTGATCAGTAAATAAAGTTCAGTAATGTAGTATTAAAAACTTTGATAATTCTTGGAGAAATGGAAGCCTTAAAATTTTTACTGCAATTTCACAAAATTGAAAAAATATTTCAAAAACGGTAAGGTTTAAGTATAATAAACCTTAATCAAATTTATTTTATTTAATCGTAGAAACTGTAATGTAATAATATACAGGGTGTTCCATTTAAAAAAATACAACTTTGATATTTTTTACTTATTTGGGACACTCTGTATCTTGTAAAATTATTTTTAAATTGTACCTCTAATAGTCCTTCATCGAACCCAAAACTTACAGTTTGTAAAATCTCATCGTTTAGCTACAATACCCGTGTCGTATGTGGTAAACAACCCTGCATACTTTTCTTCAGTCTGTAGTGAGTTTTTTTAGGGTTCCGTACCAAAGGTAAAACGGAACCCTATTACTAAGAACCCTATTAATAAGTCTATCTTATGAACCGTTATAGCTAGACAGTTGAAATTTTCACAGATAGTGTATCTATGTTGCCCCTATAACCTCAAATACTAAAACAGAATTAAATAAACGTTTATAAATAAAAAAGTACTTTCACTAAACATTATCTTTTTATAAGAATTTTACATAGAATCTTTTCAAGTCCTGGATGGCCGCATGGTTAAAACGTTAGGACTTTACGCTACTATGACTTTGGAGCCGTAGTAAGGCAGGCTCGAATCCTAATAAGGCGACTTTTTTTTTTAATCGTTTTGTTTAAATTTTACATATTTTACATATTTATTTTTACTTTTTACATGTTTATTATTGATTAATACAAAAATATCAAAAAATCAATAAAAATATTTACCTTTTCATTTTTTTAAAATTACTTATACGCGCATTCAAAATTTTAGCTAAATCGGAAAAAGTTTATAATAATATAGTATCTAATATTGTATAGATAATGAATGGCACGGAACCCTTCGTCCGACTCGCATTTGACCAATTTTTTTTTTGTTTAATTTTCCACAGTTTTAAGGAAATAATGATGAATAATTCGATTTTAAATGGATTTTTTTTACTAGGTGATATACTGATACATACTCTACAGATATTGGTTGGTCTCCATATTTTCCCATGCTATCTGGTGTTGTTACTGAATTAGGTGGGCTAGTATCACACGGTAGGTAATTCTATCATCATCATCATTTTCAGCTTATTCAACCATTTCCAATTATGGTGTAGCTTCCTCACATATTTTAAATTCTCTGTAGTTGGGCCCATTGCTGTCTATTGTTGACTATGTACTCCAAGTTATCCCCTGCCACTTCCTAATATTCGTAATTCATAATTATATTTGACTAAATATTTGACTAATTCATAATTGTATTTGACTAAGAGTGGGTCCTTCCCCTAGGAGATGCAAGACCTTGTCGTTGGTGGGGAAGCTCTGGTCAGGTGCTGGGGGGAATCCCTAGCACTTGGCTTGGTCTAAGAAGCATCTTACTCATCGTCTTGTCCCCGACTGTAGTGTCGTGGCCAAGGAATTGCACCAAGACATATAACGATACCGGGCGGGGCTACGGACAGCCTCAACCTGGGGGCACCGGGGGGCACCCCATTGTATTTTACCCCTTACTTCTACATGCGGGGCTCTGTAGAAGTGGACCGACTGTCCCTAGCGACTCATAGAAACACTATGAGATCTGGTAATAATAGTAATAAAAACATCACTGGTGAAGCTGTGTGAAACCCCCTAGCGACACTGGGAACAGTAACAATGAAAGTTCCAAGGGGCCAAACCCAAAGAGAACTACAGGAAAGGTGGCTGACACTTGCGTGAGACCATCCTCCGCAAGTGGCATACAAGCTAACACCTCCTCCAAGGGTCGGGAGCCTACCTCCAACCTCTAAACCCAACAGGCGACACAAGCTACCGTTTCGTCTACCCCGCCTGGGTCGTAGCTCCTCGACTGTGAGGGACACGGGTCTCCGTAGAAAGTCCTGGGACTGTATGATTAGTTATAACTCAAGAAAGGGGGACACAATAGATCTCTAAGGTGGCAGAGATTAACCCCCTCCCACTTATTCTAAATTCTAAATTTCTAAGAGTGGGTCCTAGGTGGGACCCTCCACTGCGGCCGCGAGGGCCTATTGTGGCTCAGTTTCTACAAGCTTTTTAATAAAAAAAAGAGCATTAAAGTTCACCCTCAAGTCCCAGCCTTTTAACATAGGCCGTTATGTCTGAGGGTGATATGTCTTCTAGATTTCATAGGTCAAGCGGGGGTTTGCCAAACACCTCAAACCTGGTACACATAACGTGCTTCATTGTTTCGTCATCTTCCATACAGAGTCGGCATTCGGCGTCTTCCACCAGTCCCATCCTCTGTTGGTGTGATCTCAGCCGGCAGTGGCCCGTGCATACTGCAGAAAGCGTACGCGCTCCGTTCCTACCAGCCTTTAGGAGTTCATCTGTTCTATGTTTGGATGGCCCTGCTAGGGATTGTCTTGGTATGTTCCAGTCCGGGACTGTCATACCAGTCCCGAAACGTCGCAACCCTAACCCATTCACAGAGCCTGTCTCTTGCGAGGTTTTTTGGTACGATAAGTGTCGGTTCTGGGCCCACGAATGGCGAGCCTGCACCAGTTTTGGCGAGGGAATCAGCGGGTTCGTTTCCCTCTAGGCCGACATGTCCCGGTATGCATATTAGCGATACTTTGTTCCTATCTCCTAATCTATTGAGTACTTTCTTACAATGAAGAATCGTCATAGACGTGCTTTTCGTTGCCGCAAGTGCTTTCAACGCGGCTTGACTATCCAAAAATATGCTTATTGTTTTCCCGGTGTATTGCTGTTCTACCAGCAGTTGCAAACAGGTTTCAACAGCATATAGCTCAGCTTGGAAAATTGTGGTGTGTTTTCCAAGACTGTGGTAGATCTCAGTCTTTGGGGTGCTGCAGTAAATTCCTGCGCCAGATCCTTTATCGTTTTTGGATCCGTCCGTGTACCAACACATTTCCGCATCTAATAAGCCGTTTCTCGGTTAGGTTGTGTTCCTAATATCATGGTCCCATCTTAGATTTGGTCTTCTTCTAGGTCTCTCAATTCCTCATGGGTTCCATACAGTAATTTTTGTTGTCTATCTGTTGTCCATCCTTCTTGCCAGCTGTCCTGCACATTGCCACTTGAGGGATGGCATTCATTACTCTCATTGTCATTCATTGCTCTCATATCAAAGTTGGGGGTTAGAACCTTTGGTATTACACATCAAAATAAAACACTAAATCACCACAATACCCCAAAACACTTTTACTTATACACTGAGCGCGCGTTTCGCGAACCATGTTAGCATCATCGGCAGATGATTAAAACTAAACTAATATCTACAATTTGAGCGTTTATACAGGGTTGTTCACCACATACGACACGGAGTATTGTAGCTAAACGATGAGATTTTTACAAATTGTAAGTTTGGGGTTCGTTGAAGGACTATTAGAGCTACAATTTAAAAATATTTTTACAAGATACAGAGTGTCCCAAATAAATAAAAAATATCAAAGTTGTATTTTTTTAAATGGAACACCCTGTATATTATTACATTTTTAGTTTCTACGATTAAAATAAAGGTAAATTTGATTAAGATTTATTATACTTAAACCTTACCGTTTTTGAAACATTTTCAATTTTGTGAAATTGCAGTAAAAATTTTAAAGCTTCATTTCTCCAAGGGTATCAATGTTTTTAATACTAAATATTAAATGAAGTTTATTTATTGATTAGTTATTATGTTGCATTAATAAAAGTAATACTACCTTATACAGAGTGTCTACAAATTTATTTTAAATAATTATTAGCTTCAAACGGCAACAACTTCTTTAATTTAAATGGAATGCCCTGTATATTTTAGGAGAATCAGATGCACAATTAAATTGTTTATCAAATTGTATTATACCATTTTTTACCTATCCCTTCAAGTTTTCGTAGAAAATGCATTTTCTTATAATTTAGACCTCATTTATCAATATATCCATGGAATATTGACATTTTAGATTGTTTTTAAAGCAACAAATGGACAAAATGTACAGACTAGTAATATTATCGTTTTTAGCAAAACGATAATATTACTCTAGCCCATTTGTTACTAGCCCATTTGTATGCAAAAAGAAAACTATTTAAATCTTTATAAAAGAGTATACCATTAATTAAATATAACACCATTATTTCCGCCCATATACTAATTAATGACATACTTATTTGTGTTCGTTAATAAATTATTATAAATAAATGTGGATTTTTGAGTCAGAAATCAATATAATAATAAGTTATCAAATTAAAGTCTTTGTTGTTATAAATAAGCATTTATTAAAAAATGAAATATCATTTTTAAGGTGTTACTTTTTATCACACTATCTAATGCCCATACAAAATTCAGTTTTTTAGTATTTGGAGCAATTATTATTAATCAACGCAAACAGTCAGTTAATGTAGTTTGAATACGGCATCATATTAATTGGTCCTCTTTAACAAATATTTAAACAGTTTTTTTTTTATTTTTTAATGAAATAAACGAATTATATCGACAATATTAGTATCTGTACTCTTTAAAAATTTGGTACATCTTTAAAAATGACCTAAAATGTCAATAGTCCATGGGTATATTGATAAATAAGTTCTAAATTACAAGAAAATGCATTTTCTACGGAAACTTAAAGAGATAGGTAAAAAATGGTTTAATATAATTTGATAGACAATTAAATTGTGCATCTGATTCTAGTAAAATATACAGGGTGTTCCATTTAAATTAAACAAGTTATTGCCGTTTGAAGCTAATAATTATTTAAAATAAATTTTTAGACACTCTGTATAAGGTAGTATTATTTTTATTATTACTACACAATAACTGATCACTAAATAAACTTCAGTAAATATTTAGTATCAAAAATTTTGATACCCTTGGAGAAATGAAGCCTTAAAATTTTTACTGCAATTTCACAAAATTGAAAATATTTCAAAAACGGTAAGTATAATAAATCTTAATCAAATTTACCTTTATTTTAATCGTAGAAACTAAAAATGTAATAATATACAGGGTGTTCCATTTAAAAAATAAAACTTTGATATTTTTTACTTATTTGGGACACTCTGTATCTTGTAAAATTATTTTTAAATTGTACCTCTAATAGTCCTTCATCGAACCCAAAACTTACAATTTGTAAAAATCTCATCGTTTAGCTACAATACTCCGTGTCGTATGTGGTGAACAACCCTGTATACTGGCTCAGTGGGCACCGAGTGCCGAGTGGGCTTGACAAGATCTAGCCAACCGAGCGTAACAATTAATTTCTAAAACTAGAGCAGTAGGAACAGAGAACCGGAAGGAATAGGACCGTTGTCTTCTGTTCATACTATCTTTACATTTTTATTGTGATTTCGTGGCGTTAAAGTAATCATCTGTAAACTCATCATCTGTTAGAATCACTCTCAGGAGTTTCAGCAATATAGGTACACAGTAAAATTCAAATTGAATTCTTGTTTTTTTCTTCTTCATTCGAAAACAATGCACACATTTTCTCCTTAGGTGCTGTCGTGGCCAGAGAATACGGACTACCCTGTATAGTGGGAGTGAAAAACCTTACGAAAATGTTTAAAACCGGCGATATCGTGTTTTTGAATGGAAAAACTGGAGAATTGGGAAAAGTAGAAGAACAGTATTAAAAGTTACATTTTATTTGTAATGTTTGCAACAAGCTTGTGATATTTTTTAAACTTATTAAATATTGTATATGACTTGTTTTATATTATTGAGATTGTTTAATAAACCTACGTTACGTTAAAATATATACAAATGTATGTTTATTTCTTAATATTAATATATCTATCTGTCTTACTAGTATTTTGAATAACACAAAATAATTAAAAAAATGTTCCCGAAACGTTAAGCATTAATGGTCATATTTTATGAAACACCCTGTATAAATTTTTAAAAAATTTTAAAATATGTAAAACGACAACATAAAATATACGTGATTAAGAGTTTTTAGACCCTAAAGTCAATCCGTTTTCCAAAAATCAGCTTTTTACGTCAAGCGCTTTAAGCAGGATCGTGATTAATCAATGACCAGATTTTTCGAAACACCCTGTATACATTTTTAAAAAATCTTAAAATATGTAAAAATCAAAATAAAATATACGTGTTTAGGTGTTTTTTTTTCGGAAACTTGACCGTTTTTTAAATAAAAAATATTGTAATATTTGAGGGGTGGTTTCACCCTCTTGAAATTGGAATTTCGAAAAATCCCTTCTTATCGAACCTCTAAACTAGCGATGGGAACTATCGAATGAATTAGACTATCGAATGGTTAATGAATGAATGACTTCAACTATCGAATGGTTTTATTCGAATAAAATCAGTCATTCATTTGTATGCTATAGCATATGTGACAACCTCGCCGTGCGACTAAATGGTTATCATTGAGCCACGACTATCGAATGCTTTTGATAAATGAAATTTAGTATTCGTTTGATTTTTGTATGCGTCAGTGCATTATTAGTTCTTCCAAATTTTTATAACTTCGCCGTATAAATACTGTGCTATTTTTGCGTTTATTAAAATAGTTAAAATACTAAAATAGTAGTTATTTTTTAATTTTATTTATTGACGATTGTGTGCATGTGCAGGTGGTCAAAATTTTTCCGAAAAGTTGTGTGGTTTTCCGTAGTCCGATCTTTCAATTATTTAATTTTATATGGTATATGGTCTATTTTTTAATGGGAAATTTTGAGAAGTAGCAATTTTTAAGAGAGATGAGATGAACTTAAATTAATTTTAAAAGTACATATTTGTATTTTAGATGTTTTAATAATATGAATTAGTTGAACTTAATAATCATATTAAAGTAATGTGGTTAAGTAAATGGTTATCGAACTCAAACTATGGGGTGAGAAAATTAAAATGAAAGTTTTACACGTGCCAATTTAAAAAAAAAGTTAACGATGTTTGTATTTTGTTTATGCTAATTCTCTTACATGTAGTTTTTGCGAAGAAATATTTCATTTATTTTTTAAAGTAAATGCCAGTAAAAGTAAATATAATTTTTAAATAGTAATATAAAGCACCTAATATAAATAATTTTGATTTCTAATTTTTTATTTATATTTTCGTTCCATTACACTGCATGATTAGAAAATTAATAAATGTTTATATTTCATGATTTTAAAATTTGTTGTTAATATAACAAATTAGTTCTGTAATTATTATTATTCAATAAACCAACGTTGCCAAAAAATTTAGAGACTATATTATTTTTAAATAGGATCTAATATAAATAATTTTGACATCTAATTTGTTGTTTATATTTTGCTAATACTTAAAAAAAATATTTATATTAAATCATTTTAAATTTTGTTGTTAATAGGTATAACAAATTATTACTGTTATTATTATTTATTAAACCAGTCTTTGCTTAAAAACATTAAAAATCATTTTCTTACATCCAAAATAACAAGTATTATTGCAGTGTAACAACAGGATATTAATAAAAAAAAATTCAGAATATATAGACATACTATCCCTAACTAACTAAAGCCAAACAATAATATTCTTTGCTAATATCAACTAATACCAAAATATGGCAACAGCGCCCTTCATAATGTATTTTCTGTGTAAATACTAGCACCTCAATAAAAAAAATAATGTGTCGTTATCTATATCTGACTCCGCAAAAAATCAAAGATGCCGGCTTCTTTCATAGCATTGCCACCGACCGCTGTCGGGTTTGGAAACCTACGTCGCCGGGCGACAACTAAAATTCAGTTAATATTTTATTATAATCGATCCTGACGAATGAATGAATTTCATAAATGAATGAATTTTATAAATGAATGGTTTTTGCTGCCGAATTACTAGAATACAATATTTCAAGGCAGATGACGGATCTATTCGATAATTTTTATTCGAATAGTTTTCAACGAATGTTTTCTTACTAACTATCGAATTATTCAAATGAATTGCAACTATCGAATGTTTCGATAGTATTCATTCGATAGTTCCCACTACTACTCTAAACCCTAGAATCAACCTGTATAGATACATAGTAAACTTTATTTTCGAAACATATTTTCCTTAACACATAGTTAACATAGTTATCTTTAATCTGAGAATATTTTGTTGGCTGTACTTAGGAGTTTGGAACAAAACAAATTTAGCTAATACACTCTAAACCAGCCTATATAGAATACTAAGCAGGCAATTTTGATTACTTTCGGGTCATTTAGTTTAACAAACTAGCCCTTAATGTGACTAATAACATCTAATTTTACTTAACGAAGCCTTATTTCGAACAATTTAAGTCGCGCCACACTCAAATTAATTGATCTAGATAATAATATAATACAGCGTTGAAACAGCAGTTTTTTAGGTATAGTAGGTTTTTGTTAGTTTTATTTTTTAGTTTATTTCTACCAGACGTGTTGTGATTCTTAGGTGAAGGTTACATTTTTTTATTTTTAAACGGTTTTATTTAGCTCGACCCGTACGGTATTTATTTATTTGTTTGTTTATTTGGGTCAAAATTAGAAATTGAAATTTAAGTACCTTCCTGTTGTCAGATTGATCTGAAATTTGGTACACACCTTTAGTTCCGATGACAATACAATATAGTAATATCAATAACATTGTAAATCTAAGATGGCCGCCGGTACAAAATGGCGTATTAGGTGAGGGCATGAGTATTCGTGTCCAGAACAGTTGTGTCCAAGATTGTGTGACGTTAGAAGGACAGATAAAAAAAAAGGTGATTAGATGTACCTACGTAGTTAGCGGTAGCTTTCCCACCCAAGTTAATGTAATAGGTTAAAACGTGCTGAGGACTGTATGGCATTAGGGTGGCTCAAAATGTAATGTCGCAAGCGTTTTCCCCTCAATATTTGGCGGTTAGCAACAGAAACACCTGAGCAACATGATGCCAGGTTAATAGCACAACGTGAGAGACAAAGGCAGCTGGTAGAGTCAGAAACACCTGAGCGTCATGAGTCCAGGCTAGCATCACAACGTGACAGACAGAGAGAGTTGTTAGCGGCAGAAACACCTGAGCGTCATGAGTCTAGGCTGGCATCACAACGAGAGAGACAAAGAGAGTTGTTAGCGTCAGAAACACCTGAGCGTCATGAGTCTAGGCTAGCATCAGAACGCGACAGACAGAGAGATCAAGCCAGGCACTGGGGATAAATTATCAGGTAAAAAACCATGTAATAATGATGCACTAAATGAATTAAATAGAATGAGGAATATTCGGTAGGCATTTCCGTTAAATACTAAAAACTAGAAAACAAAAAATCGGTAAAAAAACTTTTAAGTTAAACGGTTTTATCTTATGTGCACTGAAAACTAGAAAATAATAATAACAATTAGGTATTTTGAACTTCTAGTTCAGAAATATTTTAGTACTAGGCAGAATAGCTTTTAGGCATATTAGACTAAAATAAAACGTTAGGGCCCCTCTGAAATCCTACCTATGGCAAAGCATATCTTTATACTTTGGTAGATCATGAGCTCGGCGTTCGCTGGTGAAGCCGCCACGGCTGGTTATTGATTGTCAAAATCTCCAGTTACGATTATAGTAAGTCGATGCAATCCACACTTAGTATAGAAGAAAGTACTACAGCAATAGTTAATGGGCCCCACGTTTTTATTTTAGTCTAATATGCCTAAAAGCTATTCTGCCTAGTACTAAAATATTTCTGAACTAGAAGTTCAAAATACCTAATTGTTATTATTATTTTCTAGTTTTCAGTGCACATAAGATAAAACCGTTTAACTTAAAAGTTTTTTTACCGATTTTTTTTATTTCCCTTCTATTTTCCATTGAATTTTTATTCTACAGGGTGGTCCCAACTGTATTCCGGAAACTTCAGAAGCATATTCTGCAGATAAAAATAAGTAAAAAAGTTCGTATAAATGTATATCCTAAAATGGTGCGTTTCGGAGATACAGGGTGTAGAAATTTCATTTTTATTTCAATTTTTTCCAAATAATTTCTGAAGCAACATTAATATTTGGATGAAAACTGGTGTTTTTGACATGAGAAATTTGATTTTGATGTCAATATGTCTTCTAATTGCAGAGGGCGCCACCTATATATTTTTTAACTGGTTTGATGACTAATCACTTTTCGTCCGTACATGTATAAAACAACTGAGTAAAAAAATATACATTTATGACGTTTTGTACGTACAAAAAGTCTCTTGGTTAAAATCGCTATGAGTAATGGTTCTGGAGATATTTGGAATTGAAATTATCAATACCTGTCATCATTGTCATAAATTGAACATAAATGACTAAATAGTTATTAGACTGAAGTTATAAATTTGAAATGTTTTTGTACTCTAACTTTCGATAAGATGCAAACTGGTAGTAGAAAACAACATTATTGAGCAAGTATCAGAGTTCAGATACGTAGGAATAGATATGTCGCACTACCATGATCCAGAGAAAGATCTAAGAAGCCAGATAAACAGAGCAACGGCCATGTCAGGATGTCCGAGGCAAATAGTGTGGATAAACTCCTTCGTGCGAACAGGCAGCAAAATTAAAATTTATAAGACCTGCATCAGATCAATAATGACATATGGCATAGAAATACGAGACGAAACAAACAAGAACAAAAGCATGTTAAGAGTCGCTGAAATGAAGAACTTACGAACCATAATGGGGAAGACTAGAAGAGACAGAATTAGAAACACGAATATCAGATAACAATGTCGAATACAGGACGTAGTGAGATGGGGTAGGCAAAGAAAAAGGCACTGGTTCGCACACGTAAAACGCATGGAAAAAAAACAGGTTACCACGCATAGCCCTTGAAGGGAAACCCATGCGTAAAAGACAGCCGGGAAGACCTCCAAAAAAGATGGAAAGACAGTTGGCCAGTCCATCTTCCAAGAACTCATACAGAGGCAACGTTAAAATTAACAGATCGACTAGATCTTAAATAAGTAAAAGAAGAAGACTACAAACTACAAGTATAGCGAAAAATCTGCAAACTGTACAGGATGGGTCAAATTCGACGCTTTTAAATAGAAACACCCTTTTCTATAGGAGATAGACAACCTGGAGCCTCATTTAACAACATGATGGTGAAAACCGCATGGCTTGTTACCGTTTGGTTATGTTTTTCGTAACAGCGTATTTTAATTGGTCTTGAAGAGTTACCTCAGGCTTTATAAAACATTAAAGTTACCTTTTACGTATAATTTAATGGTTTGGCGCTTGTAATTAATTTAAGAATTATCACCAGAAAATTCTGATTTATATGGGACACCCTGTACATGACCTAATTTTAATTGAATTAAAAAAAAAAAACCTTTCCAAAAATATAACATTGACAAGACAAGCACTTCTCCTAGCCCACCCAACGCACTAGGTGGATGCTTTAGCACGTGCCCTAGAATTTGAGGCCGCGAAACAAAGTTCTAGGTCTTTAGGAAGAGTACGGGCCATCGACGAATGTTCCGACGAATCCGTAGAAGGGATTGTTCGGAAGGTAATGGACCAGTACATGGGCAAGAAGGGACCGATTCGTTGCTGGAACTGCGGACAGGTGGGACACGTGCGAAGCCGTTGTAAGGAGAAGAACGAAGAACCGGCTTCGTCGAGGTCGGAAAACTACTAAGGGTCGAAATGAAGAGGCACACGTCGACCTGTACCCAACATGCCCCAACGAAAACTGCTCATGTCGCCTCGCTACAACACAAATTCAACAGCATTTTTGTGGATGGTTTTGTTGATGGAGAGTTCCGAACCATGCTGTTGGATACAGTTGCGACGAAAACTATCATCAGACTGGACATTCCTAAAACATCGAAGAAGGTTAAAACAACACAATGGCGATTACGTACTGCTACGGGGGCTCCGCTGCTGTCCATGGAGAAGTAAACCTTTAATTTTGTTATTGGGAGCACCAGTTTTGAACATCCAGTATTAGTAGCAGATATCGAAGATGAACTAATTCTCGGAATGGACATTATGACCACTAGAGGTTTTGAACTAAATTTCAAACAGGGAATTGGAAAATAAATGAAGAAGAAGTGGTTCTACATCAAAAATGTGAGGAGACGCTTCTCGTGGTGGTAGCAGAAGATGTTTCGATCCCTGAGCTCTGTGAGATATTTTTGGATGGCTGCCTGGAAGGTAAAATGAAAATGGGAGTATTATTCTGTTGGAGCCAAGGAACCATAACAGCGAAATAGGACGAGGTCGCTGTTGGAAAAGCCCTGCTACGAGCGAAAAAGACTGTACCGGTGAGAGTAATGAACACGAATTATTATTCTGTATCCTTGAAGAAGGGAACCCTGCTAGGGTACTGTTGTTCGGTCTCATCAGTCATTCGAAGCGTGGAAGCTCCAAAGTTTCGACTTCAAAAATTCCGGACAAAATGGAAGGAGTTAGTAAACGTTGAAGGATTATCTCCCGAAAATAGTAGAAAATTGAGAAACCTAATAATCAAGTATCAAGACGTGTTTGATAAAGGAGAAACAGGAGATAGAGGTCGCACCAATTTAGTACAACATAAAATTGACACCGGAGATGCAAGACCAATCAAACAAAATCTGAGAAGACTTCCGCTCGACAAACGTGAAGAAGCTGAAAAAATCCTTCGAGAAATGAAAGAAGAGGGAGTTATCGAACTATCTAACAGCCCGTGGACATCGCCGGTAGTAATAGTAAAGAAGAAAGACGTTACCACCAGGTTCTGTGTTGATTATCGGCAGCTCAATAATGTTACTAAGAAGGATAGCTGCCATCTCCTGCCGAGGATAGACGATAATCTAGACACACTGGCGGGGTCAACGATATTCTCTACATTAGATCTGAAGAGTGGATATTGGCAAGTCGACATGGCGCTGAAAGACAGAGAGAAGACAACGTTCTCGGTGGGCTCCGACCTGTGGCAATTTACCGTCATGCCTTTGGATTGTGCAACGCGCCAGCTACCTTTGAGAGACTAATGGAGTCTGTGTTAAAGGGACTATCCTGGACTACCTGTTTAGTGTACCTGGATGACATCATAGTGGTTGGGAAATCCTTTGACCATCATCTGAAGAATTTGGAAGAAGTTTCAAGCGACTAGGGAGTTCTGGTTAGCCCCAAGAAATGTCATCTGTGTCAAGAAAAGGCACACTACTTGGGCCATGTAGTCTCCTCCCAAGGAGTTGCGGTAGATCCACAGAAGACCAAGACAGTGGAAGAGTGGCCGATACCTAAAGATAAACATGAACTACGAAGCTTTTTGGGACTATGCACATACTATCGACGTTATGTACAGGGTTTCGCCACCACCGCAAAACCATTGACCAGACTTACCGAAGGCGAGAGGCGTTTCTCTTGGGACTCAGACTCTGACGAGGCATTCCGAAAATTGAAGAAGGCCCTGACTAGTGCGCCCATACTTAGCTACTCTCTTGGCAACGGAAACTTTATATTAGATACCGACGCTAGCAATGTTGCATTAGGCGCCGTTCTGTCTCAGATCCAGGATGGTCAAGAAAGAGTCATTGGTTATTTTAGTAAGACCTGTCAAAACCGGAAAGGAACTACTGTGTAACCAGACGAGAATACTAGCAGTAGTTAAAGCAGTGGAACACTTCTACAAGTATCTCTATGGAAGAAAGCTCTTGTTAAGAACAGACCATGCTGCTTTGAAATGGCTGTTGCAGTTTAAGAAACCTGAAGGGCAGGTAGCTAGATGGATTGAACGATTACAAGAATTTGATTTCGACACAGAACATCGAGCTGGGGCAATCCATCGAAATGCCGACGCACTTTCCAGAAGACTTTGCGCTAAGGACTGTAAGCATTGTTCCGAGCAGAAGAGAAAGAAGTGAAACTCCTAAGAACAACTGTGGTTAATGATAGTTTGCAACCCGAAGATCTTGCAAATGACCAAACCAGTGACCCAGAATTAGGCTTAGTAATTAACTGGAAAAAACACAGGCCAAAGACCAACGTGGGAAGAAGTTTGCAGATATTCGCCGAACGTAAAGTCGTACTGGGCCCAGTGGAATTCCTTGGTAATAGATAACGACTACTTCGTGTGATCGAGAGACCGGAGGACAAGAAGAGAGAAGGCAGATCATCATTCCAAAGAAGAGGGTCCTAGAAGTCTTGGAGGAAGTTAACAATGGAACCAGCGGAGGACATCTGGGTGTTACCAAAACACTTGGCAAGCTGCGTGAACGGCTCTACTGGGTGAACTGCAAAGAAGATGTGAGGGCCTGGTGTAAGAAATGACATTTGCGCAGCCATTAATGGGCCACAAAAGCGTGGTAAAGCCCCTATGCGCCAGTACAATGTTGGTGGTCCCTTCGAACGAATAGCGATCGACGTAGCTGGTCCTTTCCCGGAGACGAACGATGGCAACACATACATTGTGGTAGTAATGGATTACTTCAGCAAATGGGTCGAGGCCTACGCGTTGCCAAATCAAGAAGCGTCCACGATTGCTGATGCCCTCGTTAAAGAATGGATCTGCAAGTATGGTGTTCCCATGGAGCTACATTCAGATCAGGGAAGAAACTTTGAGTCCAATCTGTTACAAGGCGTCTGTGAAGTCCTGAACATCCGCAAGACCAGGACGACTGCTCTACATCCACAATCCGATGGGATGTTGAACGCATGAACAGAACTATCAACCGTTATCTGGCCAAAGTAGTCTCTGACCAACAAAGAGACTGGGACAAACTCCTTCACCTGTTCCTGTTGGCCTACCGTTCATCCGTCCAAGAATCTACAGGGCAAACTCCAGCCAGCATCGTTATGGGACGGGAAGTGCGCCCACCCTGTGATCTGAAATTTGGTTGCCGACTGGGAGAAGAAGTCGCCGGAGAAGATTATGTCCACACACTACGTCAAGGATGGACGACATTCATCGGAGAGTCCGCCTAAATATTCAAAGTGCTAGTGACCGAATGAAGGAACACTACGACATTCAAGCTGAGCATGAGGGATACCAACCAGGGAAGTTGTTGTGGCTATATAACCCGCAGAGACGTCTTGGGTTATCTCCGAAGCTGCAATCCTCGTGGGAAGGCCCATACGAAGTCACGGATAGAATTAATGACGTCGTATACCGTATCAGAAAATGGCCAAAAGGAAAACCGAGGGTAGTCCATTCCAACCGTTTGAGCCCCTACCAAGGCAAATAGAAGATCGTGCTGGGACCGTGAGAACCTGCGGCTTTGATCCCCCTGATTCTGAGATGTCCTTTGACGATTTCATGCCCTGATACAACAGCAGTGAGAAGGCTCGCTATGGTGTAACCAAAGAAGATCAACGAGACCTCTTTTCCGTGCCTCCTGATTATTCGCTCGCTCATTGTGTGGCGGATGTCCAGAGGAATCGCCGCGACGTTCAATGAGAAGTTTGGGCGTGTCTGAGAACTACGCCGACAGGATCCAGAGGTTGGAAGTCTTGAGGCTAACCGACAAAGCACATGGTCAAGCAAGGCACATCTTCTACCTGGTTACCAAGGAATGGTCTCCGAGTAAGCCGACTTATATCAATCTATGGAAGACCCTGATCGAACTGAGAGAAGCCCTGCTAAACAACAACATTGCACGATTAGCCATTCTGAAGCTGGCGTGTGGACTCGATGGTTTGAGTTGGCGTACAATCCGGAACATGATTGAAGTCTTTTTCAGATTTACGGGAATCGAGATCCTCGTTTGCTGCAACAACCCAAAGCTGAGATCGGGAGAGAAAACTGTAGACTGCTATTTCTACCAGACTTCACAATGTACCAGGGGCCAGCTTTGCAAATACCTTCATTCACCGTATTCATCTCGGGACGAGCATGAGCCTAAGAAGGGGGCAGTGTCGAGCCGGTGTGGACTCGACCTAACCTCACAATATGGCCTGCCCTCGGATGACCTTAATATCGCATAGACACCGCAATGATTCATTCGTTCGAGAAGAATCGAGACCCACTAGTAGCGGACTCGTACATTTATAACATTTTCGAAAACCTTCTCTATGTGCCTAACGATCTTTGGACTATTCTAGATTTCTTACCTGTCGGTATGTGCCGGCGGCAGTGGCCCAGAGAGGGCAGTTATAAATATACAGTTGACGCGCCGCTAAAATTCAAAATAAATTCTTAGTTATAAATCGTTTGTAAACAGTTCTATAAGTCTTTTATCGTTATTATTTTTGTTAATTAGTGTTAAATAAATAGTGTTTAAATAAATTGTGACTTTCTATCCACACGGAACCGACGAAAAACGTAACATTATTAAACGAATCCAGTACATTTTAGACTTTTCAATCAGTACACTTTTTCCATACACCTCCCTTTTGATATCTCTTGTTCTGTGGATATATATTTTACTTAATTATTTACTGAGCTAGCTGGAACCTATTTGTAACGGAACCTGGTGAACCTGAGTTCCCATTATAAACTTTTTCACCCAAGGGGGCGTTATGTACTGTAGGTAAGTCTAATATAAGAAATAAACTTAACTATTAATTACAAGTCATTGAACTCATTTAGTAAATGAGTCAACGGGATAATTCAGAAATGTTACTTTCCTGCCCAATTTTACTCAAAGTAATATAATATTATTGATTGGGGGCCGAAAAAACTAGACGCCCACTCCAATTAGAAAATCTCGTATTTCATCCTAACTCAATTTGTCTCCTGTTGATAATAATTTATCTCCGGACTTTCGGCAGGACAGAAAATTGATCTTAAGACCCGAAATAATTTCCGATTAACCTAGTTAATGTTGCTTCCGTCGAACGCATCCGAGGTAAGTCAGAATAAATAATAATATATTTTTTCCATAGCAACTGTTAAAATTGCCATATATCTATCAGAAATAGTAGATAAAATAGTACTTTAACATCAAGGGTAGATTAAATAATGCAAAAAAGCAGTGCAAAAAAATTTCACATCTTCTAAATTTAAAATTTTTAACTTTTTCGGTTTGCAACTAGTGATGGGTTGTTATTTAACTATCTGTTATTTTATAACAATTATTTATAAATAACATAACGCAACCGTTACTACTTCTAAAAAATAACAGATATAAAATAACGACACGTAGAGATCGGCCGCTCGTGAAACGAAAAACAAAGTCGGCGCTCTGCACCGCCAAGAAATTCTATGCTGCTCGAAGCAATTCAACAACTAGTATGGATGGAAAACATGTTATTTCGTCAACCATCTATACAGGCGGCGAGTCAACGGACAACGGAGTGGGGAATGCGCTACGGCGAACGTAGCTGCTTCGGTCGATGCCGTTGATGGTCGTTTTGGGCTTACAACAGCTTAAAAATAATAGGATATAAAAGAAGCAGGTTTTTTGAAACAGTTGCGGGTATAACGCCTGGCGGTCGAGATAACAGGAGTGGGAAAGGAACGCTGTTGCATCGGTCGATTGTCGATGGAGGCTCGCAACGGGTTGGAGCAGCAGTTATTTTGGATACGTTGTTTTTCAACCTGTTACGAGCATAACAGGGCGGCGGTCGAGATAATAGGAGTGGGAAAGGAACGCTGCATCGGTCGATTGTCGATGGAGGTTCGACACAGGTTGGAGAATACCCATCAGTTGTTTTGATACATATTGTTTTTCAACCTGTTACGAGTATACAACGGGCGTAGGTCGAGATATTATGGCGCTGTGTGTTTCAGTACTTTCTTATTAAGTTTCAATATTTATGTATTTATTTATCTTAAATTTTCAGAATAATATTTTTAAGATTTTTTAAAAATGTTTACAGGGTGTTTTTAAAAATCTGGTCATTGATTAATCACGATCCTGCTTAAAGCCCTTGACGTAAAAAGCTGATTTTTGAAAACGAATTGACTTTAGACTGTAGAGGTTCGATAAGATTTTTCGAAACTCGATTCTAAGGGGTGAAACCACCCCTCAAATATTTTTTTTTTAGAATATTTTTTTATTTAAAAACCGATGATTTTTTGAAAAACTCTAAACACGAATATTTTTATTATGTTGTTTTACATATTTAAGATTTTTTAAAATATATATGTACAGGGTGTCCCATTTTGTTGGAAATCATACGGTATCTCCGTTATTAGTGAAGATAGGTGCTGGGTGCGGTTTGCACAAACCTTTCCCACTTTTTTGTGAATCGGAAGATGCCGTAAACAAAATTTTCATAGCCCTCTCGTTTCCGAGCTACAGGGTCTTTTTGAAAGTTTTGCAATTTGGGACACCTCCCGTATATCTGTTATTGTTAAAGCTATCGAGAAGGTGAAAATTGTTTATTGTAGAACTTTTTACGTAGAATTTTTTTTTTTATATTTATTACCAAAAAAATATTATTGAAAATATGAACTTAAAGTTATGTTTTTTTTTAAATGGAACACCCTGTATATTTATGAATCATATGATCTGTCTTGCCATAAGCTTCTCGAAAAATATATCACTTATATTTGCTTTTCACTTCATTTACTGCAATATTTAAAAGTTTTACTGCAATAATAAAGAAATTAAAAATTATTAAAAGTATATCTGTCTCTTGTTTTATTTTGGGAGCCGCTAATAAATTCTTTATATATTAGGAAAACTTAACTCTCTACCGGTATTTGTAAATCTTGGAATACGTGTATATATAAGAATAATCTATCGTATCGGAAATTTTAGATATTCCTTTAGCTAATTTACGTGAAATATACTTTCAGCAAGATGGGGAACATTCCCCTCATAACTATGGAAATATTAGAATACTGTTAAATTATTATTTTCAAATCAATGAATTGAACCAATGAACGTATATTGATAGCCTCCTCGATTCCCGGATTTCGCTGTTCTCGATTTCTGATTTTGGGAATTTTTGAAATACGAAATATATCGTAGGCACTACAACAATGTCGAACACCCAAAAATGCTTTTAATAATTCAAGATTTAGATATTTTTTTTTTTTTTTTTTTATAAAAAAAGAAAATAGTTTCAGTGGTAACAGTTATTTCAAAAAAGTAAAATATATCAATCCCAAATGTCAAATTTAATATGTGTATGACTATTTTAGTAAATACCATTTTGATTTTGTTATTTATCACGGCCTACTAATCAGAAAATGATATATTTTAAATATTGCAGTAAATAGTGAAAATAAATATAGAGTGATATACATTTTTGAGAAGCTCATAGCAAGACTGACTATATGATTTATAAATATAGGGTGTTCTATTTGAAAATACATAACTTTAGTTCATATTTTCAAAATATTTTTTGGTAGAAAAACAGTCTACGCCACTGTATTCTACGTTAAAAGTTCTACAATAAGCAGTTTTCGCCCTCTCACTTTAACAGTAACAGAGATACAGGGTAAAGTTCAAATTGCAAAATTTTGGAAAAGTCCCTGTAGCTCAGAAACAAGAGGCTATGAAAATTTTGTTTGCAGCATCTTTCCTTTGGCAAAAGTGCAGAGACAGCAAACCGCACCCTACTATCTTACAGGGTGTTTGCTAAAATATGACCAATGAGTAATCACTATTCTGCTTTTAAACTGTTTGACGTTTAAAGCTGGATTTTTTGGCAAACGGATTGATCGTGGGGTTGAGGTTCGATAAGGAGGGGTTTCTCAATCTCACCCAACAGGGTGAAACGCCCCTCAACAGTTGGCAATATTTAAGTATTTAAAAACGGTTATTCTTTCGGGAAAACGCCTGGACACGCGTAATTTATTTTGTTTTTTTACATATTTTGAAATTTTTTTATATATAGGTATAGACCTATACCTATATATTTTATATATAGGTATAGGTATAGACGAGTGGCGGAATTTTGGCTTTTTTTATATTGCAATTTGTAAACAGCGCTTATTTGTAAATAACCACCGTTTTTAGAGAGGTATTTTAGATAACAATCGATATTTAAAAATGTTTTGACACCCTTGAAATACTACCACCGAGCACGCCATTGTTGCAACTTGCAACTGCATTAATACACGTGGCGGTGACCGCCTCATACTCTTTCAGATATTTAGCAGTAAAATAAAGAAACCTGTTATTTTTAAGCTGTTATTTTAAGCTGTTTTTTATAAATAACTATAACAGTTTCAACTGTTATCTAAAAATAACAGTTTTGCCCATCACTATTTGTAACCGCTACATGACTGCTTCAAGAAAGCTATGAGCTTGCTATATCTGCAAAGTTTAGATGTTACTATAATTTACGGAAATTTAAACGGAGTATGTATAGCTTATCCTTAACCTTGAAATATCAATGTTTTCATTGACCAGTTTTGTACTTTTTAGCATTGAATAGTACGACCAGAAACTGGACGGCTGCATTTTCGTTGATTTTTCAGAAAAATATGCTAAAAGTATGTTGGCAGAGTGTCATTTTCTATCGAATAAAGTAAAAAATATACCGAGGGTGCCATTTAAAAATCAGAAGTTGTAATCAATTCCGGTGAAACAGGAAGTGATCGAAACGAATTGAATACGTCAATCAATCCTAATTTATGTCAAATATTTACATACCAGATCTCGTTTCTTTTATCAGAAAATATAAAAGTTATAGAGTCGAACCACTATTCAGAGAAAAATAATACCTTCTCTATAAATAAATAAAATCAGAGAAAATAGTCAACGCAGTTTACTATAAAACGCTTCAATAGACTACAAAATTACATTCGCAACAAAATCGCAACTCCTATAAATTCAAACTCGCAGATAGAAGGTTATCACGGTCCTAGTTTACAAAATCACGATCCCAACAAAATCGCAAATCGCAGCAAAATCGCAAATCGCAACTATAGTAATATTTGTTGCCTAAATTGAAACTCGCAAATAGAAAAAAATCCTTTGAATAAGAAGACTAAGGAAGGAGCATAGCAAAAATCTTAGGTCCACCGCGAAGGGACTCAAATATGGCCGACTTAAATTCCGGTTTATCAGTGCCGTTCTAATTTTATTTAAAAAATGTAAAGCTATGATGTAGGGTAGACGTGAGGTAGACTCAATAATTTTTTTTTTTATTTTACGTTGTGAATAAATGTTGGTAGTCATTAAAATTGTTATAAAAATATAAAATTCTAATAAAAATATATAAGTTATAATAATTATTTATTAACACAAACATCCGATACGCTACTGAAGCAGGTAAGTCAAACTGACGTATCTAAATTCTTTGACATCTAATCTTTGGCAAGTAGTAAATAAAAGCAAACATGCAAGAAAAAAATATATAATTAGTTAATTTAAGAGAATTTCATAAATGATCGGTTTACTACACGTATGTATATTATATAGTCACTTACTAGTGAAAAGTTGTTCCATTATTTCACTCGATTTTTGCCGAGATCTACCGCACGCTAATCAACCAACTATTTTAGAGTCTTTTTCGATAAATCGCGATAGTGTCACTGTTAATTTAAGTTCTGTCACAATTTCCATCTAGATTTACTACCGTTATACAACTATCAGTAGGAGAATAAATAATAAATAACATAAAATAAGCTTCGTAAAAACTGACAAATCCACAAAATTTCAAATCAACTTCAAATGTGTCAAATAAATCGTCAAACAGAACTGTCAAGGATCCCCACCGTAGAGTCCTTTTTCCGCCCACCATGCATGAATACATGGATAGCATTATGCTCCTTCCTTAGTCTTCTTATTCAAAGAAAAAATCGCAATCGTAGTTTCCTATGAGAGCCGCAGTTTGCGATTTGTTGCTCATCTCTACTATAGAGCACTAACGTGCGGGTGAATTAGAGGAATTGATCGGCGAGAGGACAAATCTGCGAAAAATATCTCTCGTGTGTTCTCGGCTATTTTCTTATACGTATTTTTTAGGTTTAATCAAATTTAAATTTCTCTTTAATAAAGCTGACACATGATTTAGTAAGTCTGACCTAAAGAAACATTTATTTCATCCCTTTTTCATTTACCCCGGCTAATACTCCTTAAAAATAGAACGTTTCTCATTATAGATGATGCTTTTTTCTGAGTAGAATCGATCAATCAAAAAGGTAGTGTGTATGTGTATTCAATTAATAATGCCGGAATCTCATATCATCGATCATCCATTATTTTTTAATACGACACAGGTGTCGTTTTGTGCAAACAAAAAGGGATAAAATAGTCGATGAGGCTGCACCTCAATTGCATTTGATAGAAATAAGAAAAAGGAATAAGAAGGGGACACGTGTGAGTTGGACTCGACTAGTAGTGGGAACTATCGAATTAATACTATCGAAACATTCGATAGTTGCAGTTCATTCGAATAATTCGATAGTTACTAAGAAAACATTCGTTGAAAACTATTCGAATAAAAATTATCGAATAGATCCGTCATCTGCCTTGAAATATTGTATTCTAGTAATTCGGCAGCAAAAACCATTCATTTATAAAATTCATTCATTTATTCATTTATGAAATTCATTTATTCGTCAGGATCGATTATAATAAAATACTAACTGAATTTTAGTTGTCGCCCGGCGACGTAGGTTTCTTTCCGAGAAAGCCGACAGCGGTCGGTGGCAATGCTATGAAAGAAGCCGGCATCTTTGATTTTTTGCGGAGTCAGATATAGATAAGGACACATTATTTTTTTTAATGAGGTGCTAGTATTTACACAGAAAATACATTATGAGGGGCGCTGTTGCCATATTTTGGTATTAGTTGATATTAACAAAGAATATGATTGTTTGGCTTTAGTTAGTTAGGGATAGTATGTCTATATATTCTGCATTTTTTTTGTTAATATTCTGTTGTTACACTGCAATAATACTTGTTAATTTGGATGTAGGAAAATGATTTTTAAAGTTTTTATGTTTTTAAGCAAAGACTGGTTTAATAAATAATAATAACAGTAATAATTTGTTATACCTATTAACAACATAATTTAAAATCATTTAATATAAATATTTTTTTTAAGTAGTAGCAAAATATAAACAACAAATTAGATGTCAAAATTATTTATATTAAATCCTATTTAAAAATAAGTAATATAGTCTCTAAATTTTTTTTGTGTGTGGCAACGTTGGTTTATTAAATAATAATAATTACAGAACTAATTTGTTATATTACCAACAAATTTTAAAATCATGAAAATATAAACATTTATTAATTTTCTAAGTATGCAGTGTAATGGAAAGAAAATATAAATAAAAAAAATTAGAAATCAAAATTATTTATATTAGGTGCTTTATATTACTATTTAAAAATTATATTTACTTTTACTGGCATTTACTTTAAAAAATAAATGAAATATTTCTTCGCAAAAACTACATGTAAGAGAATTAGCATAAACAAAATACAAACATCGTTAACTTTTTTTTTAAATTGGCACGTGTAAAACTTTCATTTTAATTTTCTCACCCCATAGTTTGAGTTCGATAACCATTTACTTAACCACATTACTTTAATATGATTATTAAGTTCAACTAATTCATATTATTAAAACATCTAAAATACAAATATGTACTTTTAAAATTAATTTAAGTTCATCTCATCTCTCTTAAAAATTGCTACTTCTCAAAATTTCCCATTAAAAAATAGACCATATACCATATAAAATTAAATAATTGAAAGATCGGACTACGGAAAACCACACAACTTTTCGGAAAAATTTTGACCACCTGCACATGCACACAATCGTCAATAAATAAAATTAAAAAATAACTACTATTTTAGTATTTTAACTATTTTAGTAAACGCAAAAATAGCACAGTATTTATACGGTGAAGTTATAAAAATTTGGAAGAACTAATAATGCACTGACGCATTCAAAAATCAACGAATACTAAATTTCATTTATCGAAAGCATTCGATAGGTAGTCGTGGCTCACCGATAACCATTTAGTCGCACGGCGAGTTGTCACATATGCTTTAGTATACAAATGAATGAATGATTTTATTCGAATAAAACCATTCGATAGTTGAAATCATTCATTCATTAACCATTCGATAGTCTAATTCATTCGATAGATCCCATCGCTAGACTCGACCACCGATGCATGGTACAAATTTGTAGGTAGAAGAAAGTCGCCAAATATGGAACACCAATTAGTTTATGTGTTATATAAAAAAAAAGATAAACAAAGGATGTTATCGTGGGGACTGTAACAAAAAAGGAAAACTAAATTATCGGGCAAAATCTACAGTATAATTAGCAATGAAAACATGACAAAAATATGACTACGTATGTATTACTTTTAAATCATTTTATATAATTTGCAACGTTTGAAATTGTTTAAAAACTTATTTGTGAACGTTTGAAAAAATAGCGTGTTCTAGTCGGAGTAAAAATTACTTTTTGTGCCTCGGCTGTATGTCAACGTACCGGGTGGCCAACTAAGAATGGACGCCGGCGGTATCTCAGAAACTACTTATCGCATAACTTTGGGAAAAAAATTATGATAAGTAAATCGAATAAAAGAAATCGCTGGAAATCATTTTCAGGTTCGAAAAATCTCCGCTAGGGGGCGTTTCTCTGATAGCCAATTAGAAAACAGAAATAGTTATTTTCATAATATCTCCCGTTAGAGAGAAGATAGAAAGTTGCGGTTTGCGCTAGTATTTTGGAAATTTCTCTATTTAACTGTGTAAAGGGAAATATAGCCTCCTATTTAAATTTTTTATGCAAAAGCGCAATATCTGTTATGATGTCAAACAGCGCCCTCTAGCTACCACGAAAAAAATTATGGAAACAAAGTTTATACTGGAGATCATTAATGAAGAAAATCTCTTTTAAACGAGCCCTAGTTTGTTCAAATCGGCTAACCCAATCCAGAGTTACTCTTATTTAAATAAAAGCAACTTTAACCATCCCCCACCACTTAATTTTATGAGATAGAGCAAAATACTCTATATCAAAAAAATTACAAATTTGTCGATGATTACAACAGTAACATTTAAAATACCTGTTCATCTGCATATTTTTGAGAAAAGCCCTGGTTTCTGATTGGCTATCGGAGATAGCCCCCTAGCGGACATTTTTCGAACTTGAAAATAATTTTCAGAGATTTCTCTTGGTCGATTTACTTATTAGAATTTTTATTCCAAAGTTATACGATAAGTAGTTTCTGAGATACAGCCGGCGTCCATTCTTAGTTGGCCACCCGGTACAACCTCGCTACAAAAACTATAATTTTCACTCGCAATAAAACAATATACTTTTTCTGAATGTATGCATATACCCAGAATAAATTAATTAAAAACAATATATCGTTAAAACAAGAGGTCCAATAATATTCTCTATTAATAGAAAGAATTCAATGTACACTCAAATAAAATAAGAAATATTTATACTAAAATTTATTCCAACATATTTATTTCGATATAAACACAATGGCTTTTAATTTAAAATTAATGTTTGTGTTTGATTTTCGCTAAATTATGAAAATATGTATGAAATATAACTTTTCGTTGCTAAATATGAATTTTCCCGGTTTCATATTTCCGAATTAATAATAGAATTCTGTTATTTAAATAATTTTTATTAATAATTATGTGGGGGGGCCATCGGCTATTTTATGTAATTTCTAAAATCAAGAATCAAAGAATAATAAAAAGTATCTATTACTGGTATCAGAAACCAAACAGTAAACAATATTATTAGTTTTTTAATTATGTTTAATTAGTTTTTTTTTATAAAATTGGTATTAATCGAATAGACTTGAGAAAAAAATGGATTTAATCTAAAAATTTTCTAATTTAATTTCAAAAATTAGTTACACGATATGATCGAAAAAAACGGTGTCAAATAGGTCATTTACTAAAAATTGTCATAAAATTTGTGAGAAGTTAACACTAATATTAGAAAGATTAAAAAAGGATAGAAAAAAAATTGAATTGTTGGTGGTATCTCGGAAATGAAACGTTAGATTTGATATTTATTAGTGCCAGCTTATAAAGACAAAAAAGTGACAATATTGAAATGGTTTTTATTTTAATATTATCCGTTTATACAGGGTTGTTCACCACATACGACACGGGGTATTGTAGCTAAACGATTAGATTTTTACAAATTGTAAGTTTTGGGTTCGTTGAAGGACTATTAGAGCTACAATTTAAAAATATTTTTACAAGATACAGAGTGTCCCAAATAAATAAAAAATATCAAAGTTGTATTTTTTTAAATGGAACACCCTGTATATTATTGCAGTTTTAGTTTCTACGATTAAAATAAAGGTAAATTTGATTAAAATTTATTACACTTAAACCTTACAGTTTTTGAAATATTTTCAATTTTGTGAAATTGCAGTATAAATTTTAAGGGTTCATTTCTCCGAGGGTATCAAGGTTTTTAATACTAAATATTTACTGAAGTTTATTTATTGATCAGTTATTGTGTTGCAATAATAAAAATAATACTACTTTATACAGAGTGTCTAAAAATTTATTTTAAATAATTTCTAGGTTTAAACGCCAATAACTTCTTTAATTTAAATGGGACGCCCTGTATATTTTAGGAGAATCAGATGCACAATTTAATTGTCTATCAAATTGTATAATACCATTTTTTCCCTATCCCTTCAAGTTTTCGTAGAAAATGCATTTTCTTATAATTTAGACCCTATTTATTAATATACCCATGGAATATTGACATTTTAGATTGTTTTTAAAGCAACAAATGTACAAAATGTACAGGCTAGTATATAAATAAACTTCAGTAAATATTTAGTATTAAAAACTTTGATACCCTTGGAGAAATGAAACCTTAAAATTTTTACTGCAATTTCACAAAATTGAAAATATTTCAAAAACGGTAAGGTTTAAGTATAATAAACCTTAAACAAATTTACCTTTATTTTAATCGTAGAAACTAAAAATTAAATAATATACACGGTGTTCCATTTAAAAAAATACAACTTTGATACTTTTTACTTATTTGGGACACTCTGTATCTTGTAAAATTATTTTTAAATTGTACCTCTAATAGTCCTTCATCGAACCCAAAACTTACAATTTGTAAAAATCTCATCGTTTAGCTACAATACTCCGTGTCATATGTGGTGAACAACTCTGTATTTTTGGAAGTAGCTAAAAATAATTTTATTCGACTTAATTCTCGATCTCCATCTTATCTTTTATAGTTTTTGAGATGAGAATGCCCACTCTCGTATATTCAGGTCACCCAGTATATAGCTCGACCTATTTTTCCGTAAAAAGTATTCCTCAATGACAATTGACGAAATTGAAGTCCTTTTTCGAACTGTAGCCACTAAAAAGAAAAATGCTAAACTTCCTTGAAGAATATAGCTCCAATTTGAACTAAACGACGCTTAAATAATTCAGTTCAGCACTTTATATGCTCAATTTTGCTCTACTTTCGCAACAACAAATCCGAAAGTTACAAAAAAGTTTTAAAGTTTTTTCAGGAATTCTAGGAAATACATGCAGCTACAACTTTTCTAACTTAAGTAGAAGTGGGGATAAAAAAAACCTGGACCATGTATTGTACCCTAGAGACCTCTACACTACAAGATTCGTAAACTTACTATGTTTTTTACATCTATGTATAGTAGTTTAGATTATATTTTTGAGGTTACTATCGGTCTGTTCCACTGCAACTTTTCCAAATATATTGTGGTTCTCTTCTAGAGCTGGAAATTCTAGTTCTTTGGGAGAAACTAGTTCCTTAGTTCTAGTTCCACCAGAAGAATAGTTCCTTGAACTAGGTCTTTAGTTCACATAGTTCCTGACTAACATTGATATCTCCATGGCTTGCTAATGGGTTTTGTTGTCGGTCGGAACTATTCACAGTATGATCTGTATAATTTTTATAATGTACGAAATATAACGAGTTTGTTGCGTATGTTAAAAACATATAGGTATGTTTTGTTGCAAATAAAAGAAAAATAAAAAAAAACTCAAATTAGAGTTTAACAAACTATATCACAAATCAATTGGAGCAAATAATACGAGAATTTTACGAAAAAATGAACTTTTCCTCGTTTCAAGCTTTTTGTTTTTGTCTAAAAATTCAGAACATCTACTTCGTTTTATAAGATATTTCTTAATTTTAAAAACCTAAAGTGAAACATTCCCATAAAATATTCAAAGAACAAACTAAATCAAAAACAGTTGTAATAGAATAATATCAAGCTCTGTAAAATTTTATCTTTTTCGTTTGTTATTCTAAGATGGGACTATTTCAGTTTACGAAGTTATCAGTCGACATAGGCAAATGAATTTTAAAAGGCCTAAGCAAATAATCTAATGATATTCAAGACACATAAACTCTCTAAAAGTACGCATATATCCTGAAACTAACTAAGCAAATAATACAATCTTCTAAATAATTTAAAGTCACATAAACGAGGGTAAAGTAG
>NW_022146083.1:279870-424553 GCF_002938485.1 Sitophilus oryzae
TGTGGTGAACAACCCTGTATTTTTGGAAGTAGCTAAAAATAATTTTATTCGACTTAATTCTCGATCTCCTTCTTATCTTTTATAGTTTTTGAGATGAGAATGCCCACTCTCGTATATTCAGGTCACCCAGTATATAGCTCGACCTATTTTTCCGTAAAAAGTATTCCTCAATGACAATTGACGAAAATTGAAGTCCTTTTCGAACTGTAGCCACTAAAAAAGAAAAATGCTTAAATTCCTTGAAGAATATAGCTCCAATTTAAACTAAACGACGCTTAAATAATTCAGTTCAGCACTTTATATGCTCAATTTTGCTCTACTTTCGCAACAACAAATCCGAAAGTTACAAAAAAGTTTTAAAGTTTTTTCAGGAATTCTAGGAAATACATGCAGCTACAACTTTTCTAACTTAAGTAGAAGTGGGGATAAAAAAAACCTGGACCATGTATTGTACCCTAGAGACCTCTGCACTACAAGATTCGTAAACTTACTATGTTTTTTACATCTATGTATAGTAGTTTAGATTATATTTTTGAGGTTACTATCGGTCTGTTCCACTGCAACTTTTCCAAATTTATTGTGGTTCTCTTCTTGAGCTGGAAATTCTAGTTCTTTGGGAGGAACTAGTTCCTTAGTTCTAGTTCCACCAGAAGAATAGTTCCTTGAACTAGGTCTTTAGTTCACATAGTTCCTTACTAACATTGATATTTCCATGGCTTGCTAATGGGTTTTGTTGTCAGTCGGAACTATTCACAGTATGATCTGTATAATTTTTATAATGTACGAAATATAACGAGTTTGTTGCGTATGTTAAAAACATATAGGTAAGTTTTGTTGCAAATAAAAAAAAATAAATAGAAACTCAAATTAGAGTTTAACAAACTATATCACAAATCAATTGGAGCAAATAATACGAAAATTTTACGAAAAAATGCATTTTTCCTCGTTTCAAGCTTTTTGTTTTTGTCTAGAAATTCAGAATATCTACTTCGTTTTATAAGATATTTCTTAATTTTAAAAACCTAAAGTGAAACATTCCCATAAAATATTCAAAGAGCAAACTAAATCAAAAACAGTTGTAATAGAATAATATCAAGCTCTGTAAAATTTTATCTTTTTGGTTTGTTATTCTAAGATGGGACGATTTCAGTTTACGAAGTTATCAGTCGACATAGGCAAATGAATTTTAAAAGGCCTAAGCAAATAATCTAATGATATTCAAGACACATAAACTCTCTAAAAGTACGCATATATCCTGAAACTAACTAAGCAAATAATACAATCTTCTAAATAATTTAAAGTCACATAAACGAGGGTAAAGTAGAACAAACATTCATCCCTTATTATCAAAACTCTATTTGACCGAGTGGTACCAGTTGTGTGTGTACCCTAGGAATATCTCAAAATAAACAATGCAGAAAAAGCACGTAGGCATGCTTAAGGAAATAAGTAAAATTAAATCATCCCCTCGCTAGAGGTTTTAAATTGAAAATTAAAAGTGTTTTAAAATCAGAATCCAAATGTTCACGAGATGAATGTCTTAAAATGATAGAAATAGGATTATCTTTTTTTCCGTTCCTAGAGTTAAATAGAAATAGACAAATAAATGAAGAAATAAAGATTTCATTTCTAGGCGGTTTTTTTAAGGTAATCCTATGATTCGGTATCATTTGTATTAGTTAAGGTAGATTATGAATGTTATTCAGCAAATTGGTAAAAGAGTAAGATTTACACGGAAGGGTTTGGAAATTACAATTAAATAATAAATAGGACATGCTGATGCCCTCTCGGGATAAGGACCAGAAACAGGGATGAAAGAAGTCTAGGGATCTTTCGGGGAAGGAACCCTTCGACCAATTAAAAAGGTGCAAAATATGCATTTGGATGGGTATTCGAAGGTTCCTCAAACAGGGGCGTGCCGAAGATGTAGTAACGCCTTTCCGAAATAGTACCAGCATCAGTATTTTCATCTTCAAAATTAGTTCGGTACTGACTTTTAAATTAGACGGTCGAATTTACTCCGTGGAGATCTTATATTATCCAGTGGTCTTTTTAATTGTTTTAGTAAGTTCTCTATCTAAAGATTTTCTCAAATAAATTCTCAAGTTAGGAAATTCTAAACTATTCATGCTTAAAGTATTTTAATTATTGTTTTGGATTTTCTCTTTATTTTCTTTATTAATGATTTAAGACTTTCTGTTTGTTCTAAAGGCTTTAGTAAAATTGCCATTGCATAAGTGCTAATTTTGCAATTGTTCTTTTTATTAAATTCTAATTTAAATTTAATTGTTCAGTGAATATTTTTTTAACATATTAATTTTCTGCCAACGATAATTCTAAGAGAGATTTGAAAGTGTATGCGAATTGTTGTAGATAATTTAAATTGGACTAATAAGAAGAATATTTTATATTTTTTTTAACTTTATCACCTCTGACTTTTAATTTCAATACTCTAATTGTCATTAATTATTTTTGATTCAATTTCTTTCTTTCTCATTAATTATAAATGTTTTGTTGTTAAATCTTTTTCTTTATTTTTTTATTTATTTATTTCTTTATATTAAATATAGTTAGGTGTTGTGAAAAATCGGCATTTTATTTCTTTATTTCACCTATTCACTAAAATATTAAGTTATTTAAAAGAACACTGTGATAACCGGTCGAGTGGTTCAATCCAAAGTATGAGTCCAAGACCGAAGAGGTAGATCTACAAGGGGATCAATGAAATCTTCGACAGGTTCTTGTTGTTGATGAAATACTGACGGATGTTGACTGAAAAGTCGGTGTTCTCATTATCCAAGTTCTGCCTACCGCTCAATAAATTATTTTAATTATAATTATATAAAGGCCACACTACCATGTTAACGGACAAATCTGGAAAGTTTTGTCACACAGTATCCACAACAATTTGCTGTGGTAATTATGCCGGCTGTAGCAATAGACAAGGTCGAATCCATCGTCGTCGCCTTGTATTATATCTCAGATCTGCCAACTGAATAAATTTTCGTGAACTAGTTTTTAATTAGTTCCTCTCAGTCCTTTCGGTCCGGGACAGGTAACATACATACACTACACTCCCGAATAGCATCGGGCTACGATAGCGAGGGCCGATCCGTACGTAAACTAGTCTTTTATTTAGTTCCTCTAGGTCCGGATCCGATAACATACTGATGGCACTCCCCACTCGTTCCTCGCATCGGGCTGATCCATGGCCGTCGCATATTATTATATATCGGTCACAGTCTCGATCCCGGAGTAGGTCCTGAGGAACTAGTTCTTTGAGAAACCGGGAACTAGTTCCCTTCGTTCCGGGGTTGGAATAGTTCATTGGAACTAGTTCGTTCGCGAACTACACACCTCTGTCCTCTTCTGATACTTAGGTTCCATTATCCAGTCCTATCCTTTTCAAAATGTCCGCCAATCTGGAGACTGAACCCTCCATATAGAGCTTTGTCAATAAGCTACCATTATCAAAGAGTACAAAGATTCACAACCACTACAGCTTTGACTGTCGTTCCGTCTTTGCTTAGACCCAAGTAGCATCTATCTGACTTCGAACTAAATCTGACCTGAAGCGACGTCAGACTTTGTGCAAATTTAGGTCGGGTGTAGGGCATTCAATCCCGAAAGAAATTTTCAATCCCGGGATTTCGGGATTATAATTTTTCCATCCCGGGATCCCGGGATTCACGAAAAAATTAATTACGTTGGAATATATATATTATATTTTCTATATAATATATATTATATTTTCTTTCTTTACAAAATTTTATTGAACAAAAAAAACATTAACATAAATTAAACGTCATCCCCATTACAAAACAACATAACATATAAGTTTATTTAACAAACAAAAAAACATAAAAGGAACTAAAATATACATTTTTTATTTAATTTACATAACCAATCGAATACAGCATAACACAGGATTACTAAGAGATACTAAAATAACAACTTATGCAGTAACAAAGATGAGGATCTAAACTTGGTTTTTTTGGTTTTTGAAAAAAAATCTTAAAAAAAAACAAGCCGATCAAGAGTATTATCACTCAAACTAGATCTTCATCATCTTCAAACTTGATCAAACATTCAGGGTTGTTTATAAGCGCATATTGTACTATCATGAAAGACTTGTGTACGATTTAAATTAAGGAAAAAATGTAATGATGAATCCCGAAAATCCCGGGATTAAAGAAAAGACAATCCCGGGATTTCGGGATTGAAAAAATGTCCGGGATCCCGGGATCCCGGGATTGAATGCCCTAGTCGGGTGCGGGTGATACGACCGGTGACGTCGCTTTCCTATTAAAAGCGACGTCGTTGGATCCGAGTCGGTAAATCCAACGATCTGTCGACGTACAAAATAACAACGTACCATTTTTATTAATTTCCCAACGTCGTTCCCACGTTGGCTTGCACGACGTTGTACATATACTTGAACTAGCCCGACGTCTACCCGTTGTCCGAATAGGATACGTCTCACTGATAATCCCTAAAGTAACGTCCAATTATATTTTGTTGTATTTTATGTTCATATTTATAACCTAATTTACGTATCTCTATTTACGTCCGTAAATACAACCCATTAAGTAGCATTTGCGTAACTTAATTTTTTATTATGCCTAAAAACACTAAAAGGCATTTAGACATTCATCTACATTTTACAGAAAGAGGTCGAGGCTTTTGCAAAATAATAATAGTAGTAGTGATGTCTTGTCTCCACCCATAAATGCTTTTTATCAGGAAGAGATGCTGCATTACACTGGTGCATCTTAATTTCATTTTTAGCTTAGGAAACCAGCAGACCCCATCCTCCTCCCACATGTGAGGTTAGGCTTAAAAAAGTGGCTGTCCATTTTTTTTAAGGAGAAAACAAAAACTAAAATATAGTTGCACAAATCACTGATACGCAAAGTGAGGTTACGTGGCGTACTTTGGAATTATATACGTCATAATACGATTGCCGGTCGTCCGGTTTGATGACTTCGGTCGTGTGAGACGACTAATGCTGGAGACCCGGTCGGAATTGGTATATTGGTAGTTCATATTAAGTCGGACACAGAAATCCGCCATTCTTAACAAGTATCCGATTGTCAGCCATTTTAAAATCGTTTTTTGTTTTTAAAATTTATATTCACATTTCGATTTCTAGTAGAATAATATTGATAAGGTTGAGTTTGGGGGGAACCACAGTACAGTTTTATGATTAAACCAGCTAGAAAATTAAAAAAATATTTTGCAAGTTACTTTTTTATAGATATTTTTATTTCATAAATCTACCTAATTTTGAAGGCGCTCGTTGTTTTCCCGAATATTTTAATCAGATATATCAAACAAGTGACTTCCGTTGAAAAAAATTGATGTCTGGATTAATGATTCAGAATTACTATAATATGAAATTAGATAGGCACTTATAGTTATATTCGAGGAGTGATTATGAATCCATTTGTAATTAGGTAGTTTGGTTAGGTTTTTATGTATTCTTGGTAGCGAATATGAAACCAAACGTAACGTAAGTGCCCAGCGACGAATTTTAAGTGACTAAAATCCAACTTAATATGACGTTGGTAATTGGTAGAATTACATTCACTATTAGGTCAGATACCGACGTCGAGGCGACCCGAATCTGTATTCCCCATTTAGGTGCAAATAAGGGTCGTCAGGCGGTCGAACCGACGTTGGTACCCGACGTCGGGTTTATTGAACGCGACGTATACCCAACGTTAGATAACGTCCAAATGCTACTTGGGGAACGTCTGCCGTGAATTCTGGCAAATGTTCTACTATGAATTTTTTTTGCTTATCTCTCTCTTGGTGAATTTTTCGACCATTTTAGAGATTTGTTGTTTTGTGGCCATTCTTCTAACTGCTTTTGCAGAGCCACAGAAGGGTTCCGGGTCTATGAATAATACTGATGAGCTTTGATGTGTTGACATCACAGTTGGAAAGTCATTGGATTAATCTATGTAGTAATATGATCTAGAGCAGAACCTTATTCTTCGCAATCAACTGGATCAAGTATTCTAATTGTACAAAATTCCATAATATAGTAAACTTTAGTGTATTTAGTTATACTTACTTTAAAATTCCATCAAAATATATAGGCTACAGAATAAATTTTGGTAATTTGCATTTTTCGTGAACTATGTTTTACTAATTTATCATGACTTGTTTATTTACTTTAAATCTAAATTATTTTATATAGTTTTTTGATGTAATAACAAAATTAAATTTAACAGGCTACGAAAAAAAAATAGTTTCGGTAGAAATGTTTATATAAACACCTGTCCCAAATTGTTACTTGATTTAAAATTTACAGGGTGTTAAATTAACAAAAAAAAACGTGTAGTACTGTAAATATTTACCAATTTTATTATTTCTTTTTTAAATGCTGTTTTAAAACGTTGGTATTTACATTGTATCCCTTTTGATGTTGTTTTTGTTGATCTGATCTATCAGTTTGTTTTTACTTTTGTATATGCTTTGTTTTCTAGCTTTTATTATAATTACTTATTTTGTGATCTCTGAATTTGTTTATTTGTAACTAGCGTGTACCCGCGACTTCGCGTCGAATTAATCATTTGTAATGGTGATGATAAAGCAAAGCAAGAATTTCCATTAACATACATAAACTTTTCTCACATTTATGTCAGCACGAGAAAAAAAAATATGGCGATATTATTATATAACTTGGTAATATTTGAGGGGTAGTTTCAACTCGTTGGAATTTGACTTTCGAAAAATCCGTTTGCCAAAAATAAGCTTTTAACGTCAAGCAGTTTAAAGCAGAATCGTGGTTAATCAATTACCCAACTTTTTGGAACACTCCGTATGATTTTTTAAAAAATTTCAAAATATGTAAAAAAACAAAATAAATTGTGCGTGTCCCAGCGTTTTCCCGAAATACTAACTGTTTTTTAAATAACAAATATTGTAATATTTGAGGGGCGTTTTCACCCTCTTGGAATTTGAGATTCGAAAACCCCTCCTTATCGAACCTCTAAACCTTACAGTCAATCCGTTTGCCAAATCAGCTTTAAACGTAAAGCAGTTTAGGCAGAATCGTGATTACTCAACGGTTATATTTTATATAACACCCTGTATAAATTTTTAAAAAATCTTTGAATATCTAAAACAACAAAATAAAATATACGTGTTTAAGAGTTTTTCCGAAAAACTCACCGGTTTTTAAATAAAAAATATTCTAATATTTTAGGGGTCGTTTCACCCCCTTAAAATTCGAGTTTCGAAAGATCCTTTCTTATCGAACCTCTACACCCTAAAGTCAATCCGTTTTCCAAAAATCAGCTTTTTACGTCAAGCGCTTTAAGCAGGATCGTGATAAATCAATGACCAGATTTTCGGAAACACCCTGTATACATTTTTAAAAAATCTTAAAATATATGTAAAAAAAAAAATAAAATATACGTGTTTAAGCGTTTTTTTCGGAAACTTGACACTTTTTTAAATAAAAAATATTGTAATATTTGAGGGGTGGTTTCACCCCCTCGGAACTGGAATTTCGAAAAATCCTTTCATATCGAACCTATACACCTTAGAATCAACCTGTATGCCAAAATTGAGCTTCTTACGTTGAGTGGTTTGAGCAGGATCGTACTTAATCAGTATATCAGTAACTTAAGGATTTTATACATATATCAGTATAGATAAAAATGCAATACGGCATTTTATTGAGTATCAAAAAACTTTGCCTCCATTTAACCGATCCTGCATCTCTTGAAGCTATAGTAACTCAGCTGATAGTGGTAGTATTATGTTGCTTATTTCTGTGTATGTATCACTGAACAATTACCTAAGTATTAATTAATTCTTCGTTACCGGAAGTAATAAACATTTTTTATATTTCGTATTGTCTTAATATTTTTCTTTGAGAACATTTTTCTCTTCATGTATAAAAGGAAAACCGCCCATAGAGTTACCGATAGCTGCCATCTTGCATCGTATATGAAAAATGTTAAAAGACGCTTGATTTTCACGGTTTTCCCACAAGAAAAACCTTTTTTTCCTCGCAATTTTCCGATGAAATAACCCGTCACCGGGAATTGAGGAAGTAATAAAAGATTTTCCGTCATGCCTAAAACTTTCTAATAAAAATTGAGTATGTAAATATGGGCAAACATTTTTTACGTTCCGTATCAGATGACAAAGAGATAAAAAATGTGAAAATACCCAAAATTTCTTGGCTTATGCCGTTGACAGAGAAATTTGATTTTTCTTCAGATTTTACCTTGTGTCTATCTATATAAAAAGAATAAAGAAAAAAACTATTTAAAATATTTAAATTCGGCTATTCGAGAACACTTTAGTTTTTTAAAACAGATACATCTACAAAAACCGTTGACGTTCTGTTAAAATGACATTATATCCAGTTAAACTTCAAAATTAACAATTACTACCTGATAACAATTACTTAATAAGGTAAAACCAAAAAGCCCCAAACTTTCTGTATGATTATTTTTAAATTTTACGTATGTTTTGTTTATTTGTGTTATGTTCTTTAAAATCAAAGAAGCGATTGCCATACATTACTAACATCTACAGATGCATGAGCAATACATTTATTTTTATTAGATTGTATTAAAAAAGCATTTTCTTTTATTTTTCTTTTAGAGGCTATATCGCTTCTTTCATTATAATTTTGGCGTTATTAAAATTTATTCTGTGCCCTGTGTCCCATGAAAGCTGACAAATCTGAGATTTGTGAAAATCTCCCTTTCTTAAATAACCTTTATGTTCTTTAATAACAACAAAAAAAAAGTTCTGTTTTAAACAAAAAAAAAACAAGACCGAGACTACTGTTAGAAGACTAAGACCTACTAGTGCGAGGACATAGGCATAGCTAAGAGCAGGACCAAGACTCAGCATGCAAGACTCTTGCGGTCTTCCGGTCTTGCACATTGTTTCACGATTTTGATTATAGTAATTAAAAAAATATATCGCAATTTTTTTAGTTACTCCTCCCTCTATAATTTATTAAATAAAAAGTAAATTTTATTTAGAAAGTATTGTTTGCATTAAATCACTTGAAATACCGTATGATCAAAAAAAGCGGCGTCCAGTTGGCTGGGAAATGACGATCGATAACATTTCCCATATAAATTTACATATTAAATGACAGCGAAAAAAACGTTAAGCATTTTTTTCTTTGTTAGGCAAATTTGTATAACTGTAAACATAACTTCTGACAAGTAGTTTTCGTTCGGGTTTAACGCACAAGTGTTTACAATAAATAACTATTTTATTTTGTAGATTTTCTTGCAGTGCAGTGGCGAAATACCATAGATTTAGGAAGAACAGATATCACATTATGCATTTTAACCCGATCAAACATTCGGAGGTTGACTACGTACTGTAAAAACCAACTGAAATAGAGAAGGCGACATTGCCACATATCAAATTTGCGCCTATCTACTTAATTTGATTTGCAGAAAAGGTGACTTTAAAACCTTTACCGGATATCAATAAATCTCAATTTCTTAATTAAATGAATAGTTTATTTTTAAAGAAGCATGCGTAATAATATGTTATTAACCAGAGGATATATGCGTTACTATTAAAGGACATGTTTACTGTTTAATGTGCTGAAACGTCTAGAACTATTGGCAACGTCGCTCCTAGTCTTCCAGAATGAAATGAGCCGTCCGTCCCACCACCCCTCGCGACGGCCCTTGGTCCGTTATAGCGTACTACGTTTAGCTTACGGTGTGTTTGAAGTCGGAATCAAGTCCGAAGTGAACTTTTCAGTGTTTTTCAGTAGTTTTTGTTTTTGTTTAATGTACTTTTGAATCTGCGAATTTTCAATATGGTACGACAGTGTCAAATGTGTGGACAAATAAGCGCAAATTACCCGAATTTGTCTTTTCACAGGTAGGTATTGTTTCCGCCGCGCCGTAATCGTACATAGGCGTCCCACAAGGGAGCCTCTCATCAATTAAAATAATTTCTAATTATTTTGTTGAATTTTGATCTATTAAAACAAGAATGTAGTAGCCGGTAATTGAATTATAGTTCGTCTCAATTACTACCTAACTGTTGTAGATCATAACAAATTTGAATATAAACGTTACATTTGAAATTTTATTATAAGCCAGAAAGTGACATTTTTTTTCTTAAAATTGCGTCTTATTTTGGTCATTATATACGATATTCTAAAGGAATTTTGCTCAACAAATAAACAAATGTGTTTTACCCGACCTTTCTTACATTTTATTGCTTTATTATATCTGCCCCTTCGGCCTTGTTTAGACAATTTTTACCACCGTACAAATACATCTTCCTAGAGTTATTTGTACGGTGTGTTTAACTTTTTTTAGAATGGGACGAACTGTAAATAATTCTTAGGCTACTAGTTTTATACATACCTATATAGAGAGTGACCCAGGCCTCCAAAAAAGCTTTTTACCTATTACGTTTTTGGTTTTTGATTTTTATTTCTTTTTTTTACATAAGATGGGGGCCATTGTAACGCACATTTTCAAAATATTTTTGTCAACATACAGGGTGATTCAAACCGCAATACATATGCTTAATACAGTTCATGAAGATTAGGACATTTAACTAAAATTTGATTATCTGATGAAGCTACCTTTAAAAGTAAAGGATTTGTAAATAAACGTAATAGGTACTTATTATTATGCGACAGAAATCCCATACTGTAGCACACAGATTTGATACTTTTAATGATAAATGCCTTCTATTGCGAGACTAAAAGGCAATTGCCTCGTATCAGAGCCATCATAATATAAGAAGAAGACCGAAAGTCAAATCTTGTCTTATTTTTCAAAAAAAAACACAATTTTCTCATTAAATATTGATTTTAGGTATAGGAAGTTATTAATAATACAAGATTAAACAACTATTACACAGTACTTCACAGGAAGCTATCGATTGCGAACTAACTAAATCGTTACTAATTAGTACTAATTTTGAAAAGTTCTTTTTAAGATAAAAAAAGGTAAAACTAAAACCTAAACGATCATTTGAGATTAAACGGGAAGTTCTAAATAATGTTGCCTATTCTAAACAAGAAAAATGTATTTATAAGTTAAGTTTTATAACATTCCTAATTAAATTTGGGCGAAAAGAATATTTCTGTTTGCTGTAAGTAATTTTCACAGGGAAAATGCGTAAATAAAATTGACTTTTTAAGTCAATAAAAGTCAAAAGGGCAAGTTATTCCAAAAAAGGACAAGTGGCAACCCTAGGTATTTCTGGAATGGAAATTTAATGGCAAATCTACAACTTTGGTTTGAAAATATGTTCCGGCCACCTATGTTTACAAAAATGTCTAAAATGTGCCTAAATGCCTCCATATTCTGAAAAAAAATTGAAAGAAAAGTCACCAACCACAAACCTAATATAGAACTGTTTCGGAAGCCTGAGTCACCCTGTAAATATTCAAAAGTAACTGAAAGTTTAAATCGAAAATCGACGTTGGAGCGATTTTCGAAAACTACTAACGGTTCAACATAAGTATATGTGGGATATTAATTGTATTATTATATTAGACCTTATAACAAAACTCATCTGACGAAAAAGTGTTAATGTAGTATATTAATATGGAGTAAAAATTTTACTAATTACTTTACTTTAACTTTACTAATTAAATTCGTTCCAAAAAACGATACGCCACTGGCCATTAGAACAATCCAAATGGGCCTAGTTGCCGGGGTCGGAAATTTTAGACTTCTCTGTCTCTTCTGTCCTTGTTTGACACATTGGAATGTTTGATACACTACCAACGAGTACTTATGAATGAGATGTTCGGTCTATCTTTATAATGTCTTTGCGAAATACCCATATAGGATTTTTTGGAATAATTAATTAATTATATATTATTAATTTATTAATTTGGATTAATTAAGTATTGACTATTTCCATTCTAAATATATTAAGAACGGTTCCTTGTAACGATTTTTACCAAGAGACATTTTTTACGTAAAAAATCACGGAAATGTACATTTTTTTCACTCAATATATAGCGTTTCTTTCCTTTTAGTGTTTTTCTAAACAATTTTACATATAATTTCTATTTTTAAGTTTCTTCTTTTTCCTTTTTAAATTTTTAATTTGTTAAGCAAACCCTGTATTTATTTTTTATATTTTCTTTTTTTTATATTATTGCTATTTACATGTTAATGCATTAAACAAGGCTGGAACTTGATCAGTTATGCTGTATTTCCAGTCTTTTTGTAATTTTGTATATTTTTCTTTTCTTTATATTTTTGTTTATTGTGTTTTATAATTCTTTTGGTTGTATCTAATCTATGTACACAAATTACAATAAATTTTCTTATTATTATTATTATTAATAGTTTTATACGGGTAAGGAGGAACAGTTATTACTCTTCAATACAGTTTAAACACATGTAGGTAGCGCCCCCTACAAATAGGAGTCATATCGACATCAAAATAAAATTTCTCATGTCAAAAAACTCCCAGACACCAATTTTCATCCAAATATTGACGTTACCTCGGAAATTATTTGGAAAAAATCGAAATAAAAATGAAATTTCTACACCCTGTATCTCCGAAACTAAGCATTTTAGGGCATACATTTATATAGTCTGTCCAACGAGAAGATCCTTGACAGTGATAGATGTGTCTGTCATTTCAATTTCAAAGTAGTTTATTTTATTTTACAAAGAAATATGTTGGTACAACTGGAACGCATAGCAGGATATATTTAAAATTTGATTGACAAGATGACAAGTGATTACTTCAAAATATTGTGAAAAAAACTGTATAAAACTGAAAAAATGTAATCGAGTTATTTTATTTAATAAAAACGGTATGTGTTAATACAAAACAAACAAGAACAAGACACTACATACCAAAAAATATAAAAAAGAACTATTATTTACTTTCAAGCTTTATGAAACTACCCGCATTTATGATTATATTTATCAATATAACTTATGTACAAATACAAATTTGTAATATTCCACAGGAATAAATAAAACAACATAGGTAAATAAAACAAACTATTTTATTAATAATAACACCTACCAAATTTTATACCTTAAAAGGTTGATTAATTAACTTTAATCTTAATTTTTTTAAACCAGTACCTTTTGACATTATTTTTCTGCAGTACTAAAATCCATTATTTACCTATCGTGTGATGTCGATATTTTACAACTACTCAGTTTTTAGTATGTGTTTAGTTTGATCCTTCTACCATATACGAGATGCACTTATCTACGACGAAATGGTATACAAATTTTATCGATGGCAACTTCATTTGGTGTATAAGACTTTCTGCCTGGGCAGCGAGTATTAACCATAAACTGTGCTCTGGGTCTACAGTTAATTTTCACTCGATTTTTCCTCCACTTGACTTCAAAAGACACAAAACACACGTAATAATACGAATCAAAATGCATCATCTTCCAAAACGCAGGGTATTTAACAAAAGTTGACACAAAATTATAACCTATAATTTGCCAAATTATAGGTTATAATTTTTTTAAGACTTTGACAAGCGTCAAAAATGACAAAAATCTAAAGGCGAGTTCATACGCATCGGCGTCCGTTTGTCGTTCATCGTTCCGTCAAACCAATAAAATTGAAATACGATCTGTCATTTTTTAAATAAACCAATAAAACTGGTTAAAAACAACAAGACACGACGTATGACGGATTTATATTTAAACCCATCCATAGATAACTTAAAAATTATTAGAAACTTTTTTTAGTAAAATTGGTATGGGACGTCATCTGCTTTTCTTCTGTCATCGTCTGTCGAAACACAACAGAGTATAACAACTTTTTTACTTATTTTTATTTGCAGAATATGCTGCCCAAGTTTCCGGAATACAGTTCAGACCACCCTGTATTATTTTTTTACCAATTATGGATATTAAATATGGATAAGGCTCATTAAGAACATGCCGTTAAATTGAATATATGAATTTAATTATTCTAAATAAATAAATAAATAAATAAATGCCTTTATTGTCAAAAAATTTTTCAATTTGTAGACAAAGGCAAACTAACAAACAAAGTAAAAAAACAAGGTACACAAACAAACAAACAAAAGATAATACAAAACATTATACAAATAATATTGTCAGTCTTATTGTTAAAATAGACATTTCTAAATGTTTATAATGTCAAAGAACAAAAAATAAAAATAATATTCAAAAATATTTAGCTAGTTTATAGTAAAATATCAATGACCTCTAAATAAATTCATTTCGATGTCATTAGTAATTATAGCAATAGCAAACATTAGACCAGTGAATAAGAGTTCAATGCTTTGCGAAATGAAAAAAATGATGTTATGGATTTGATTTCAAATGGCAGGTGATTGTGCATTTTTTTCGAGTTGTATAATATTGAACTTTTAACTAACTCTGAGCGTGGGGTAGGTAGATAAAGATCTTGCTCCGCGTTCCTGAGTGGATAAGTGTGAGATGGCCTTTCTTGAGAAGCTGATACATGTTTACGTATTAGGCAAACGGATTCAAATATAAATAAGGAAGGAAGAGTCAATATTTTTAATTCTCTAAAAAAGCCCCGGCAATGAGTTCTGCTGTTTAGTCCCAGTGAATATCGAACAGCTCTCTTCTGGAGCTTGAAAATGCGGTCAAATTGAGCCGCACAACACGTACCCCAGAATGGAAGGGCATACCTGAGGTGCGACTCAAAAAGTGCATAATAAACAGTTCTAGCCACTGACAAGTTAAGCTCCTTAGAAACAGACCTTAATGCAAAACAGGCAGAGCTCAATTTTTTCGACAAAGCTTCGATATGTATGTCCCATTTCAGAGAATTGTCCACAACAAGCCCTAAGAATTTTACAGACTTGACGACGTCAATGGTGGTGTTGTTAAGTACAAAAGGCTGCAACGAGTTCTTATACGACAAAGCTTTAGTTTTAGAAATGTTGAGACTCAGGAGGTTCGAATCGCACCAAGATTTAATGGTGATAAAGTCATTTGATATTATTCTATGAAGTGCCGTGATGTCCTTGTTGCTCCAAGTGAAGCTAGTGTCGTCCGCAAAAAGACATATTTTGCCACTGATGTTTATGTTAGCATAACACCAATCAAAATTATCAATATTTCTAGGAATTAAATACGCCTAGAGAAACGTAACCAGTTACGCAAGTCAAATTCTTGGCAATCTATTTCCTAACCTTACAATCATACGTTTTTCGTTTTCCTTTTCATTATATTTCTGGTTTTTTCAAGTAGATTTACGTTGATATTTCAGTGCGAACTAAAAGTTAACAAAAAGTAAGTAGTTTTCATATATTTTTTAGTTATTTTTTATTATTTAGATTAAATAGCGTATATTTAGTATTTGTAAACCTTTCGGATGCTTTAATAAATAGCAGAAATCTGTGAAGACCGTTTAGATTGAAGGTTGCGCAATGTTGGCTAAGTTTGTGCTGGTTCTAGTAAATACATTTCTAACATTTTTAGAAAATTTTGATGTAGGTATGTCTATTACATAGTGTTTCACGCGTTCATTAGGAGATTTTTTGGTATCTAAATTTGACACAAAATTGAATGGTTCAAGAAGTTTGTTTGTTTTAAATATTTTACACATTCTGGCATCTCTGGTTTAACCGAATATAACTCACCAATTTGCTTATTTTAAATAGGAATATCTGCTATACCGGATGCATTTCAAAAGTGGTTCATCTCTATAACTTTTTATTTTTTTTAGATAAAAAAAAAACGAGATTTGGTATGTTAGTATATGACATAAATTAGGATTGATTGATGTATTCAACTGTTTTCGGTCACTTCCTTTCACCGGAAATGACTGTAACTTTTTATTTTTTAATGGCACCCTCGGTATTTTTTTACTTTATTCGATAGAAAATAACACTTTGGATAGAATGACATATTATATGTCAACTTTTGATTTTTTTGCATATTATGGTTTATCTGAAATTGTAACATGCGGTTCATAACGACAATTTGACTCGAAATACCAAGTGTGTGGTACCAAATTTTTCATAAAAAAATTTGACGTTCTCTTAAAATGACATTATATCTAGTTAATCTTCAAAATTAACAATTACTACCTGATAACAATTACTTAATAAGGTAAAACCAAAAAGCTTCAAACTTTCTGTATGATTATTTTTAATTTGTTTTTAATTTTTATTTATGTTATGTTTATTTATGTTATGTTCTTTAAAATTAAAGAAGGGCGATTGCTATACATTACTAACATCTACAGATGCATGAACAATATATTATTTATTTTTATTAAATTGTATTAAAAAATTCTCTTTTATTTTTCATTTAGAGGCTATCCTTCTTTCATTATAATTTAAAAAAAAAGTTATAATTAAAGAAGTATAAAATTAGAAGTATATAAATTATAATGAAAGAATAATATATTTCCCGAAACGTTAAGCATTTTTTTGTCCATTTGGCAAATTTGTTTGTTAGTAAACCACTGTTAACGCAGCATTTTGTAGATTTTTTTTAGACACTCTGTATAAGGTAGTATTATTTTTATTATTGCAACACAATAACTGATCAATAAATAAACTTCATTAAATATTTAGTATTAAAAACATTGATACCCTTGGAGAAATGAAGCTTTAAAATTTTTACTGCAGTTTCACAAAATTGAAAATATTTCAAAAACGGTAAGGTTTAAGTATAATAAACCTTAATCAAATTTACCTTTATTTTAATCGTAGAAACTAAAAATGTAATAATATACTGGGTGTTCCATTTAAAAAAATACAACTTTGATATTTTTTATTTATTTGGGACACTCTGTATATTGTAAAAATATCTTTAAATTGTAGCTCTAATAGTCCTTCAACGAACCCCAAACTTACAATTTGTAAAAATCTCATCGTTTAGCTACAATACTCCGCGTCGTATGTGGTGAACAACCCCTGTATACGGGAGCTATTATTATTATTATTTAATAATATTTATATCAACTCTAACGCTTATTTAGGATTTCAACTATATACCCTCAACAATTCATAGTCTTAATATGAAACAATGGCGATGTTTAAAGACGTTTCTCAGGTTTACATTAACTCCACAATATAAATACATATTAACCCAATTATTTTAATATGGCACGGGCTAAAAGTATGCCCTTTATTTATTCCATTATCTTTATTACGATACAGGAGTGCCGAAATATTTCCCCGATGAACAGTTAAAAGTACGCAGAGGATTTTAACTGAACGCTGAATAGAGTTAAACATTTAATTTTTTTATATTGTTGGTTTTGCGTGAGTTTTGTTTTGTAATTTAGATACTGAAATTCGTTTTCAGAAAAGATTTGACGTGTTTGCTACAAAAAATACTATTTTTTTATAAAATATTAACTGTAACTAATCCTTACCACTTTTATTTTCAGTTAGGAAAAATGTCAAATGGGTATAGTGCTCCATGGAATTTTTCATGGGTGTTGCCCAACGAATTAGCAGCCACGTCATGTCCTCAGACATTAGATGATCTAGAATTTTTAAAATCAGAAGGTAACCATAATGATTCATTCATATCTAGGATATTTTATAATTTATAAAAAAGTCAGAACACTTGCATTTTTCACACTCAATAAAAATATCTAATTGTATTTAGTAAAATTATATAAGAGTTTCTTGCCTTGAACTGCTAATATAGAAATTAATTCCACGCTGTGTTCGTCATAATGTGGATCAACCTGCTCTCACTACCGGTTTCGGGGCCCTACCCCATCATCAGGTGAGCTTGGGTCGTTTCCACAAAACGACGAGCACAGCGCAGAATATATAAATACGACTTCTCGTAAAGTAGCGGTAAGATATTAAGTCCCGCATCGCGAGATAGCAGCCTGCGTGCAATGGTAGTACTTCCGTACCACCGAGGCACAACTATCGATAGTAAATAAAGGCTTTTTTCGGCTAGCCCAAAATTAATAATGGAAAATACATTTCTTGCAGTTTTTAGGTATATAATAAAATTATACAGAGTTGTTCACCACATACGACGCGGAGTATTGTAGCTAAACTATTAGATTTTTGCAAATTGTAAGTTTCGGGTTCGTTGCAGGACTATTAGAACTACAATTTAAAAATATTTTTACAAGATACAGAGTGTCCCAAATAAATAAAAAATATCAAAGTTGTATTTTTTTTAATGGGTTACCCTGTATATTATTACATTTTTAGTTTCTACGATTAAAATAAAGGTAAATTTGATTAAGATTTATTATACTTAAACCTTACCGTTTTTGAAATATTTTCAATTTTGTGAAATTGCAGTAAAAATTTTAAGGCTTCATTTCTCCAAAGGTATCAAAGTTTTTAATACTAAATATTTACTGAAGTTTATTTACTGATCAGTTATTGTGTTGCAATTATAAAAATAATACTACCTTATACAGAGTGTCTAAAAATTTATTTTAAATAATTATTAGCTTCAAACGGCAATAACTTGTTTTATTTAAATGGAACACCCTGTATATTTTACGAGAATCAGATGCACAATTTAATTGTCTATCAAATTATATTATACCATTTTTTACCTATCTCTTTAAGTTTCTGTGGAAAATACATTTTCTTGTAATTTAGAACTTATTTATCAATATACCCATGGACTATTGACATTTTAGATTATTTTTAAAGATGTACCACATTTTTAAAGAGTACAGATACTAATATTGTCGATATAATTTGTTTATTTTATTAAAAAATAAAAAAAAACTGTTTAAATATTTGTTAAAGAGGACCAATTAATATGATTTCAGTATTCAAACTACATTAACTGACTGTTTGCGTTGATTAATAATAATTGCTCCAAATACTAAAAAACTGAATTTTGTATGGGCATTAGACAGTGTGATAAAAAGTAACACCTTAAAAATGATATTTCATTTTTTAATAAATGCTTATTTATAACTACAGAGACTTTAATTTGATAACTTATTATTATATTGATTTCTGACTCAAATCCACATTTATTTATAATAATTTAATAACGAACACAATTAAGTATGTAATTAATTAGTATATGGGCGCAAATAATGGTGTTATATTTAATTAATGGTATACTCTTTTATAAAGATTTAAATAGTTTTCTTTTTGCATACAAATGGGCTAGTAATATTATCGTTTTGCTAAAAACGATAATATTACTAGTCTGTACATTTTGTACATTTGTTGCTTTAAAAACAATCTAAAATGTCAATATTCCATTGATATATTGATAAATGAGGTCTAAATTATAAGAAAATGCATTTTATACGAAAACTTGAAGGGATAGGTAAAAAATGGTATAATAAATTTGATAGACAATTTAATTGTGCATCTGATTCTCCTAAAATATACAGGGCATTCTATTTAAATTAAAGAAGTTGTTGCCGTTTGAAGTTAATAATTATTTAAAGTAAATTTTTAGACACTCTCTATAAAGTAGTATTATTTTTATTATTGCAACACAATAACTGATCAATAAATAAACTTCATTAAATATTTAGTATTAAAAACATTGATACCCTTGGAGAAATAAAGCTTTAAAATTTTTACTGCAATTTCACAAAATTGAAAATATTTCAAAAACGTAATGTTTAAGTATAATAAACCTTAATCAAATTTACCTTTATTTTAATCGTATAAACTAAAAATGTAATAATATACAGGGTGTTCCATTTAAAAAATACAACTTTGATGTTTTTTATTTATTTGGGACACTCTGTATCTTGTAAAAATATTTTTAAATTGTAGCTCTAATAGTCCTTCAACAAACCCCAAACTTACAATTTGTAAAAATCTCATCGTTTAGCTACAATACTCCGTGTTGTATGTGGTGAACAACCCTCTATATTCTGCGCTGTGCTCGTCGTTTTGTGGAAATACCCAAGCTCACCTGATGATGGGGTAGGGCCCCGAAACCGGTAGTGAGAGCAGGTTGATCCACATTATGATGAACACAGCGTGGAATTAATTTCTATATTAGCAGTTCAAGGCAAGAAACTCTTATATAATTTTATTATATACCTAAAAACTGCAAGAAATTTATTTTCCATTATTGTATTTAGTTAGAGCCATTCAGGGTGGTCCGAACTGTATTTCGAAAAGTTCAGCAGCATAATCTGTCGATAAAAATAAGTAAACATGTTCGTATAAATGTATGTCCTAAATTGATTAGTTTCGGAGATACAGGGTGTAGAAGTTTCATTTCTATCCCGTGGTAAAAATTCCTACGAGTAATGGTACTCGTGATGTTTGAAATCGACAATACCTGTCATCATTGACATAAATTAAACATGCTGACCAATTAGTTATTAGACTGAATTGATAAATTTGAAATTTTTTTGTGTCAAAAGTTCAACAGAAACTGTTTTATCATCATTTTTTCTCAGAAAATGTATGATTAATTAAAAAAAAAAATCCCAAATTTATTATTTTAGTCAAGGTATTGACTATTTCCATTCTAAATATCTTGTGAACGGTTGCTGGTAGCGATTTTTGCCAAGAAACATTTTTTACGTAAAAAGTCACGAAAATGTATATTTCTTCACTCAGCAGCTTTATACAGGTACGCACGAAAAGTTATTACTCTCCAAAACAGTTAAAACACATATAGGTAGCGCCCCCTACAACTAGGAGTCATATTAACATCAAAATCAAATTTCGCATGTCAAAAAACTCCCACATACCAATTTTCATCCAAATATTGATGTTACTTTAGAAAATATTTCGAAAAATTCGATATAAAAATGAAACTTCTACACTCTGTATCTCCGAAATTAAGCACTTTAGGACATACATTTATACGAACTTTTTTTGCTTATTTTTATCTGCAGAATATGTCGCTGAAGTTTCCGGAATACAGTTCGGACCACCCTGTATATTAATTAAATTTTAGGTATACGGCACTTAGTAACCTTATCACCGGAATACATTCCTCCAATTAGACATTTTAATGGTATTAAATGGTCGTACATTCCTATAGAAGAATTCGAACCGCCTACCTTAGAAGATATGACGAATTTTATCAAAATATGTCAAGAAGCTAAAGAAAATAACGAAGTAAGTTTTTAATTTTTACAAGCTTTTACTACTGTTAAAAAATTGTGTTGTAGTAATTTCTGTTTCTTTTAGGCTGTGGCAGTTCATTGTAGAGCCGGCAGAGGCAGAACAGGCGTCATGGTAGCTTGTTACTTCGTTAGGTTCATGGATATGGCACCGGATCGCGCCATAACGAATATAAGAATGATGCGTCCGGGGTCTGTTGAAACTCATAAGCAGGAAAGAGCAGTACGGGATTACAGAGATCTACTAAGATCCAAATAAAGTGTAGTTGAAAATTTAAGAAGATATTAAGGAGACACAAGCAATAAAAGAAGAGGAACATAAATAAATTAATATTGAAAAATATTTTTTATAATCTGAAATAAACTACTGAAAACAATTATCACATATTTTCTAAAAAATAGTAGTTTTTTTTTCTAAAAAATAGAAGTAGTTCAGTCAGTAAAAGCGAAAACAATACATAATTATGAAGTCGATCGGCCGCCATAAGGATATATTGGTTACAAATATGCAACTAAATAGTCGACCGATTAAAAATTGCCTGTCAGCGCATAGCCTAACGCTACGATATAATCATATGTTGAACCGATCGGCTCCATAAGAATGTATTGTTTTCACTTTTGCAACTAAATAGTCGGCCGACTAAAAATTACATGTCCGTGCGTACCCTAATAATTATCCTACTAAAGTACAATCTACAAGTTGAGCGTTTATATACTCGCCCGGTAGGTACCGAGTGGGCGTGGCAAAATCTAGCCAACCGAGTCAGAGCCCACTTTATCTTTCTCCACTTGAAAAGTCGAATTTTCAGAAATCATTAACCGTAGGTATAGGTTAAATGATTTCTAATTTTCTGAAAATTCGACTTTTCAAGTGGAGAAAGATACGTCTAAATATTTTTCAATACCGTTTGATAGAGAGTTATTCCGTGGTCTAAAAGGAATTTTTAAGAATGTCAATTATAAACTTGTGTATAGTGCTAATAATAAATTACAACAATTACTAGGTAATCCAAAGGATAAAACACCTCCACTGGAAAGGTCGGGTATTTATGAAATTTCTTGTAAAGATTGTAATCAGAAATATGTTGGGCAAACTAGAAGATCAATATTAACTAGATTTAAAGAACATTTAGCTCAGATAAGATATGGTAGACCGGATAAATCTTGCGTTGCCGAACATATTGTTGATAATGAACATTGTATAGATCTTAATAATTTAAAATTAATTAAACAAGTCTCAAATTACAGGCAATTAGATGCATATGAAAGCATCAGAATTAATAAATGTAAAGATAGTATGAACAGAGTCAACGGTCCAATTCCTTCAAGTTCTTTGTTCCTACTACTCTAGTGGCGGAAATTAACTGTTACGCTCAGTGGGCTCTGACTCGGTTGGCTAGATTTTGCCACGCCCACTAGGCGAGTATATAAACGCTCAACTTGTAGATTGTATTTTAGTTTATAATCATCTGCTGATGATGCTAACATGGTTAGCGAAACGCGCGTCCAGTGTAAAAGTAAAAGTGTTTTGGTGTATTGTGGTGATTTAGTGTAATTTTATTTTACTTATTACGAGTTACAATAAACAAAGAAGTGTAAATCACAAACCTCACAATTGTGAAAATATTTTTTACTTGGTCTTAGAATATGTACGTACGAATTTGCCTAGAAACATTACATATTAAAATGACATAAGTAAAATAAAAAAATAACATAAATAAAATAATAAAAAAATCAAAAAGTGTAAATCATATACCTCAGAATTATGATATTACAATTATAGAAATGATGAATGAAATTATCATCCTATGTAATTATCGTCTGAATGGCCAAATTATAAAGAATGTTAGAAATCTTGCATTGATTAAATAAAAAGAGCTCAAAATCAAACCAATTTATACAACAAACATAATGAGATCATTACAGAAAATAGTGTTGAAAACAGCTTTTCACAAGACTTAATTTTTCTTTGTTCTAAATGTCATCATCAATAAACGTTTTTGGTAGTTCTTAAACGCGTTTCTTTCTGCGAGTTTGTCCTTAACTCGGCCACAAGAAATCGATTCATTTCTAAATCCAGTTTAGACACCCCAAGCTAAACTCTAGAAAAATTATGTTTTTAATGGAAGAAATGTTCTTTATTGCACTTGCACCAAATGCGTGTTCAGAAAACCTATATTTTCAAGAATGTCTGAAGGACGAAAAACCTCTAGCAGCAATTACTGTTCTGAAATTTAACTTGTTTTTCTTTATTCTTTTCATTTTTAACGAAAGGTTTTCATTTTTAACCTAAGGCTAGGTCGCGACATTAGGAAATACAAAGAAATTACATTAAGGGTGTAGCTGAGTTGAATGGCTATATTTCCCCATTAGTTAATAAATTTATTATACAGGGTGTCCCAGAAATAAGTGCAAATATTTTAACTGGTAGTATAGGTCAACCCCAGAAACACGCATATGAGGTTTTTTTTGCGAAAAAAAAATGTTGAAAATTTAAAATTTTTCTTGACATTTTCCGGAAAATTTGAAAGAACTTTTTAGTGCCACTTGTTTATTCACCTGAAATTTCCCTACGGTGTATCTAAACTTTGCAGTGTTGCAACCTCCTATGTTATCCACATTCTACATAGTTCGGCGGAACATAGTTCTACATTTATAAATTCATAGACAAATTTCTACTCAAAAAATTAGGAATGTTAAATTTAATCTTTTATCAGTGCTCATTATTAATAATTATAGAAAAAAAAACACATTAATTATTTTTATTACTTACCCTTTCAATGAAAACTTAACAAAAACCACCGAAAATTAACTAAAACATTACGTTTATGACGTTTACGAAAATCTTTGTTATGCTGCAAAATAACTTTATTTTGGAATAAATTTAATAAAATAATTCATATTATTCACAATCATACATGTTTCACTCAACAATTATTGACAACGTATTTTGTTTTTTCGCTATTTTTTCGATGTATTTCGACAATTCCATCGACAGCCTAACCGGTCGTTCTTTTCTCTGGCCTAACCGTCAGCCAAGAACCGCCGCGTGTGTGACTGGTCCTTTGAGTCGCCGGTCGCCGCGCCGTCGTGGCGGGCTTGCGTCAGACGACGATGTAAGCAACGTTGCCGTAGTTACAACAATTTCAAATTCAAGACATTCGAAGCAATCAAATTCGTATTAAATTTTAAAAATAAAACAGAGAAACATGAAAGGAAATAAACAAAACAAAAATGAATTGATTATTCGTCGGGCTGTTTTTGATGTATTGAATTCTGAATTACGATAAACATTTTAGAAATTTCTTTTTTGTGACCCTATCAGTAACCAATTCATTTGTGTTTTGTTTGTTTCCTTTCATGTGTTCTGTTTTATTTTTAAAATTTAATAAGAATTTGATTGCTTCGAGTGTCTTGAATTTGAAATTGTTGAAACTACGGCAACCTCGCATGACGCAAGCTCGACACGGCGGCGCGACAAAGGAGCAGTTACCAGTGATGCGCCGCTCTCTTGGCCGGTGGCCGACGCGACGATTGGGCTGTCGATGGAATTGTTGAAATACATAGAAAAAATAGCGAAAAAACAAAATATGTATTTAAAATTGTTGAGTGAAACATGTATTTCCTTAGATTGAAAGTAGTTCGTAAAGTGGCGGTGAGAGACAATAATTCTCAACATTTATTCATTCAGAAAGGTATTCAAAGTAATGTGTGCTTTTCAAGGAGTTTTGTAAATCAGTGATTCAAATTGTGATGAGGCCTATATGAAAATAATGTGTTAAAAATGGGGACACTGTTATTTTAGTAGTTATTATAATAACTACAGCATGTACAAGTAAAGCAGCACAGTGAAGTGTATTTTAGTTAAGTGTATATCGAAAAAGAGAATTGTCACAGTTACAATCTGTCATAAGTATCTTTTTTAATGTTGGGTAAGTTTTTTAATTTAACTTTTTTAACACATTTTTTAACACATTATTAAACATTTAACTTTTAATTTATTTTATGTAATAATATCACAATCTTAAAAATGTAATGAATCTCTGCAAACTCGTCAGGTGTTGTGATTTTATGACTTACTTTTAACATACACTTTCTTGTCCCTATGGCAACACAGTGCGTCGAATTAACTGAAATTCGGGCTTGATCCGGGCAATTGGATGTAGTTGGCGATATCTGCCGGCGGTTCTCAAAATGTTGCGATTATTTTTTTAAATTTTCAAAGTTAAATAACTCGGTTATTTTCAATTTATTTTAAAAATGGTAAAGAGAAAATATGTTTATTTTGACCAGATCTACCACCCCTTAAAATATCTGCACTCACTTCTGGGACACCCTGTATAGTAAACGCCACGAATGTTTGGGAGTGATTCATTGGTCGCTACCATGTGAACTAATCGGTTCAAGGTCACATAAAACTTAATTCCAGTGCCGTGGTGTTTCAAGTCATATAATAATCAATATATAATCTGTTGTAATTTGTTGTTTTAACTGTCAAAGTCTTGTCAAAACATATATTTGGTTATAAATATAAAATGGAATGCCCCATTGGTCGCACTGCAAGCACACCAATGGACTGACGCATAAAAACGAATCAATCAAAGAAAAATTTACGTTTTTAATGTAAAAATGATAGCGCGCGTGTCGATTCTAACTTCATCAAGCGATGAATCACTCCCAAACATTCGTCGCGTTTACTATATTATTTATTCTCTGCCGGTGCTGTCACTATCGGATAATATCGTAGACAACTGGTATATACAAATACAGGGGTTTAAATAGAGAGTATACGAAAAATTTATTATATAATTATTTTAAAAGTGTTAGGAAGTATAATTTGTGAAAATTCTAAAAATAAAAATAAAAAAGTAAATATTTTGATATCTTCAGGTCTCTAACTTGTATTATAATTTATTATTCCAACTAAAAAAAAAATTTAGATGAGTTTAGCTACGGTAGCGAGCATAGCTTTACGCACCGATTTTGCTAGTGGGGTCATAATTGGGGCTATTTTGGCTATAACGAAATTTTTAAAGGACATAATTTTAGAAGATGTTCATAAAACATTTGATTCATTGATTTATCGATTTATTGATTTATTGATTTATTGACTCATTGACTCATTGATTTATCGATTTATCGATTTATTGATTTATTGATTTATCGATTTATCGATTTATCGATTTATTGATTTATTTACTCATTGACTCATTGATTTATCGATTTATTGATTTATTAATTTACTGACTTATTGATTTATTGATTCATTGATTCATTTATTTATCGATTTATCGATTTATCGATTTATTGACTCATTTACTCATTGACTCATTGATTTATTGATTTATCGATTTATCGATTTATCGATTTATCGATTTATTGATTTATCGATTTATCGATTTATTGAGTCATTGACTCATTGATTTATTGATTTATCGATTTATCGTTTTATTGATTTATTGATTTATTGACTCATTGATTTATTGATTTATTGATTTATTGATTTATTGATTTATTGATTTATTGATTTATTGATTTATTGATTTATTGATTTATTGATTTATTGATTTATTGATTTATTGACCCATTGATTTATCGATTTATTTATTTATTGTTTTATCGATTTATTGATTTAATGATTTATTGATTTATTGATCTATTGACTCATTAACTCATTGATTTATCGATTTATCGATTAATTGATTTATTGATTTATCGATTTATTGATTTATTGATTTATTGATTTATTGATTTATTGACTCATCGACTCATTGATTTATTGACTCATTGACTCATTGATTTATCGATTTATCGATTTATTGACTTATTGATTTATTGATTTATTGATTTACTGATTTATTGATTTATTGATTTATTGATTTATTGATTTATTGATTTATCGATTTATCGATTTATTGACTCATTGACTCATTGACTCATTGACTCATTGACTCATTGATTTATCGATTTATCGATTTATCGATTTATTGATTTATCGATTTATTGATTTATTGATTTATCGATTTATTGATTTATTGATTTATTAATTTATTGATTTATCGATTTATTGATTTATTGACTTATTGATTTATTGACTCATTGATTTATTGATTTATTGATTTATTGATTTATTGATTTATCGATTTATTGATTTATCGATTTATTGATTTATTGATTTATTGGCTCATTGACTCATTGACTCATTGATTTATTGATTTATCGATTTATTGATTTATTGATTTATTGATTTATTAAAATATTGATTTATCGATTTACCAAACCAAACCAAACCAAACCTGCGTTCTGGAAAATCATAAACATTTGCGAATTGCTTTTGCGTTTTGGTTCTTGTTATTACGTTTGTTTTGTATTTTTAAAGTTAAATGGAGGAAAATCGAGGAAAAATTAAGTGTACACCCAGAGCACAGTCTACGATTTTAGTTTTTTGAAATGCAATAAGTCGGGGGTGCCTATTTTACTGAACAAATTTAAAATTTCCTTTTTGAGATTAGTTGAAAGTAATACCACCTTAATTTTGCTACTACCACCCAAAAATAAACTACTACCACCCAAAGATATACTACTACCACCTTAACTTTGTTACTACCACCCAAAAATAAGCTACTACCACCTTAATTTTGCTACTACCACCCAAAAATAAACTACTACCACCTTAATTTTGCTACTACCACCCTAAAATAGACTACTACCACCTTAATTTTGCTACTACCACCCAAAAATAAACTACTTCCATCTTAACTTTGCTACTACCAACCAAAAATAGACTACTACCACCTTAATTTTGCTACTACCACCCAAAAATAAATTACAACCACCTTAATTTTGTTACTACCACCCAAAAATAAACTACTTTCACCTTAACTTTGCTACTACCAACCAAAAATAGACTACTACCCCCTTAACTTTGCTACTACCACCCAAAAATAAACTACTACCACCTTAATTTTGCTACTACCACCCAAAAATAAATTACTACCACCTTAATTTTGTTACTACCACCCAAAAATAAACTACTTTCGCCTTAACTTTGCTACTACCAAACAAAAATAGACTACTACCCCCTTAACTTTGCTACTACCACCCAAAGATATACTACTACCACCTTAACTTTGTTACTATCACCCAAAAATAAGCTACTACCACCTTAATTTTGCTACTACCGCCCAAAAATAAACTACTACCACCTTAATTTTGCTACTACCACCCTAAAATAGACTACTACCACCTTAATTTTGCTACTACCACCCAAAAATAAACTACTTCCATCTTAACTCGATTTATCGATTTATCGATTTATTGATTTATTGATTTATGTTATTGATTTATTGTTTGGTTAAAAAATTTTTTACTGGTCTCTTCCTCTTCCTCTTCCTCTTCCTCTTTCCCTTATTGATTTATTGATTTATTGATTTACTGATTTACTAATTTATTGATTTATCGATTTATTGATTTATTGATTTATCGATTTATTGATTTATCGATTTATCGATTTATCGATTTATTGATTTATCGATTTATCGATTTATTGATTTATCGATTTATTGACTCATAGACTCACTGATTTATTGATTTATCGATTTATGGATTTATTGATTTATTGACTCATTGACTCATTGATTTATTGATTTATTGATTTATTGATTTATTGATTTATTGATTTATTGATTTATTGATTTATTGATTTATTGATTTATCGATTTATTGATTTATTGATATATTTATTTATCGATTTATTGATTTATTGATTTATCGATTTATCGATTTATTGATTTATCGATTTATCGATTTATCGATTTATTGATTTATTGATTTATCGATTTATTGATTTATCGATTTATTGATTTATTGATTTATTGATTTATTGATTTATGTTATTGATTTATTGTTTGGTTGAAAAAAATTTTACTGGTCTCTTCCTCTTCCTCTTCCCCTTATTGATTTATTGATTTATTGATTTATCGATTTATCGATTTATCGATTTATTGATTTATTGATTTATCGATTTATTGTCTGGTTAAAAAAAATTTTACTGGTCTATAAGCAACTATAAAAAATTATTAAAGTATAGTTAGTATATAATTGCAAAATTGGGGTCACAAAAAGAAATATATTAAAATAACTTTTATTGATTTATTGACTCATTGACTCATTGATTTATCGATTTATTGATTTATTGATTTATCGATTTAATGATTTATCGATTTATTGATTTATTGATTTATCGATTTATTGATTTATTGATTTTGCGATTTATTGATTTATTGACTTATTGACTCGTTGATTTATTGATTTATTGATTTATCGATATATTGATTTATTGACTCATTGACTCACTGATTTATTGATTTATTGACTCATTGACTCATTGATTTATTGACTCATTGATTTAGTGATTTATTGATTTATTGATTTATCGATTTATTGACTCATTGATTTATTGACTCATTGATTTATTGATTTATCGATTTATTGATTTATTGATTTATTGATTTATTGATTTATTGATTTATTGACTTATTGATTTATTGATTTATTGATTTATTGATTTATTGATTTATTGATTTATTGATTTATTGATTTATCGATTTATTGACTGGTCTATAAGCAACTATAAATACTATATATATAATTTTTACTGGTCTATAAGCAACTATAAAACTGTATAAAATTACAAAATTGGAAAATATATTAAAATAACTTTTATCGATTTATTGATTTATCGATTTATTGACTTATTGATTTATCGATTTATTGATTTATTGACTCATTGACTCGTTGATTTATTGATTTATCCATTTATTGATTTATTGATTTATCGATTTATTGATTTATTGACTCATTGACTCATTGACTCACTGATCTATTGATTTATTGATTTATCGATTTATCGATTTATTGATTTATTGATATATTGATATATTGATATATTGATATATTGATATATTGATATATTGATATATTGATATATTGATAATTGATATATTGATATATTGATTTATCGATTTATCGATTTATTGATTTATCGATTTATTGAGTCATATTATTGATTTATCGATTTATTGATTTATCGATTTATTGATTTATCGATTTATTGATTTAATGATTTATCGATTTATCGATTTATTGATTTATCGATTTATTGATTTATCGATTTATTGATTTATATTATTGATTTATTGATTTATTGATTTATTGATATATTGATATATTGATATATTGATATATTGATATATTGATATATTGATATATTGATATATTGATTTATCGATTTTTTGATTTATCGATTTATTGATTTATTGATTTATATTATTGATTTATTAATTTATTGATTTATTGATATATTGATATATTGATATATTGATATATTGATATATTGATTTATCGATTTATTGATTTATATTATTGATTTATTAATTTATTGATTTATTGATATATTTATATATTGATTTATCGATTTATTGATTTATTAATTTATGGATTTATGGATTTATTGATTTATTTTTTTTATTGATTTATTGATTTATTGACTCATTGATTTATCGATTTATTGATTTATTGATTTATCGATTTATTTATTTATCGATTTATTGACTTATTGATTTATCGATTTATTGATTTATTGATTTATTGATTTATTGATATATTGATTTATTGACTCATTGACTCATTGACTCGTTGATTTATTGATTTATCGATTTATTGATATATTGATTTATCGATTTATTGATTTATTGACTCATTGACTCATTGACTCACTGATTTATTGATTTATTGATTTATCGATTTATCGATTTACTGATTTATCGATTTATTGATTTATTGAGTCATTGACTCATTGATTTATTGATTTATCGATTTATCGATTTATTGATTTATTGATTTATTTATTTATTGACTTATTGATTTATTGTCTGGTTAAAAAAAATTTTACTGGTCTATAAGCAACTATAAAACTGTATCAAATTGCAAAATTGGGGTCACAAAAAAAAATATATTAAAATAACTTCTTTATTTTGTAGATTTTTTTCCAGCAACAAAAAAACTAACTTTTTTCAAGAAAAATAGGATTAACGTGCAAATATCCATTCATCTCCCTCATCAAACCTTAATTTCATTAAGCCGGAGCGAAAATAATATACCGAAAAGCCACAGAAAGAATAAAGAAAACATTTTCCAATTTTCCTTAACATCAAACGCACAATAAATTTCCCGCAGAGTTTCGACTTGTCGGTCGGTTCTTTTGTTAATCGACGTTTTATCGAAAACGAAGTGGGAGAACTCGTTTATTAATGGCCAGCGGCAGCAAATCAATGGCAGAAATTATCAGAATTTTTTTTTGGATTTATTGATTTATCGATTTATGGATTTATTGATTTATGGATTTATTGATTTATTGATTTATCGATTTATTGACTTATTGATTTATTGACTCATTGACTCATTGATTTATTGATTTATTGATTTATTGATTTATTGATTTATAAATTTATCAATTTATCAATTTATCAATTTATTGATCTATTGATTTATTGATTTATCAATTTATTGATTTATTGTTGGTTTGCGATCGTTATTATACTTTACTTGATCGGCAAAGGCGTACCGGCAACGCCGCAACAGCACACCGTCGCATTTCTCTCACTCCGACTTAATAAGATCCTTATGCGATTGACTTCCACACATGTAAACACCGACCCAAGAGTAACAGTTGCCAGCACGGTATAGCGTTTAACGCCTTGGGAGTAGCAAGGTACAGCTTGCCATACTAGAGCCATTCGGTATACAAGGAAGGTAATGTGGCTAGCTCTACGCTTCAACCGCCTATTATTACCTCAGGATTGTGAATCCCAAGTACTCAATTAAGGCTGAGTTGATCTAGGTACCCAAACTATTTTTATTTTAATAAAAATAGTCTACCAAACCTTGAGATTGGTAGACGAGAGACGTACCTCTACGCCACCGGGCACCTACATCTAAAGATTGACTTCGCTAAAAATATCGTCTATTCTCATTCCCCAGCCGTCTTTGACGCCGTTTTTTTATCATACGGTAGTATAAATCAATTTTCTTTTTCTTATTTTACAATATAACATATTGTCTTATTTATCCCATGTATTTTTTTGTTTTATTTTGTTCTGTTCTTTTTGTTTCTTATCTTGTTATCTTGTCTGTTCTTTTTGTTTTATGACCATGTATGTGTAAGTGTCTCCTCATTGAAATAAAACTAAATGAATTCTTGTAAGCCGTTTATTAAATATAAATAAGTTATTTATTTAATAGTATTTCCTATACAAAATATTCCTAATAGTCATCTTCGTAGCCGTCATCGTCGTAACCATACTGGTCTTCGCCCATTTCCTGGTGATGCTGGTTCAACATCGTCAAGACACCCATCTCGTTAGCTGTATCATCTTGGGGCTGCTCTTCTTCATAGTAATCATCCGCATCTTCTTCTGCCTCTTCCTCTTCCACAGCTGCAACAGAAAATTGTTATTAGTTGACAGTTCATCTGACAATTTTATACATGTCGTGAGTATTTCAAGAGTAAATTTCGGAGCGATTATTTTCACTCAGTAGTTTTTATACAGGTAGGGACGAAAAGTTATTACTCTTCAAACCAGTTAAAAATATGTAGGTGGCGCTCTTTACAAGGAGGAGGCATATTGACATCAAAATCAAATTTCACATGTCAAAAAACTCCCAGACACCAATTTTCATCAAAATATTGACGTTACTTCATAAATTATTTGGAAAAAATCGAAATAAAAATGAAACTTCTACACCCTGTATCTCCGAAACTTAGCATTTTTGGACATACGTTTTATACGAATATTTTTAACCAGTTTTATTGGGTTATTTCAAAAATGACAGCTCGTATTTCAACATGATTGGAGTGACAGAACGCACGGACGACTTCAGAGATTTTTGAGACTTGTCAAACTGTTGCCAAATTATAGGTTATAATTTGCGTCAAATTAAGTCAAATAACCTAACGTTCTGCGTTATTTTGCGTTTCGGTTCTTGTTATTACGTTTGTTTTGTATTTTTAAAGTTAAATCGAGGAAAATCGAGGAAAAATTAAGTGCCAGTCTACGATTTTACGTTTTTCGAAATGCAATAACTCGGGGGTGCCTATTTTACTGAACAAATTAAAATTTCCTTTTTGAGATTAGTTGAAAGTAATACCACCTTAATTTTGCTACTACCACCTAAAAATAAACTACTACCACCTTAATTTTTCTACTACCACCCAAAAATAAACTACTACCACTTTAAATTTGCTACTACCACCAAAAAATAAACTACTACATTAATTTTGCTACTACCACCCAAAAATAGAGTACTACCACCTTAATTTTGCTACTACCACCCAAAAATACACTACTACCACTTTAAATTTGCTACTACCACCAAAAAATAAACTACTACCACTTTAATTTTGCCACTACCACCCAAAAATAAACTACTACCATTTTAATTTTGCTACTACCACCCAAAAATACACTACTACCACTTTCATTTTTCTACTACCACCCAAAAATCAACTACTACCACTTTAAATTTGCTACTACCACCAAAAAATAAACTACTACCACTTTAATTTTGCCACTACCACCCAAAAATAAACTACTACCATTTTAATTTTGCTACTACTACCCAAAAATAGACTACTACAACCTTAACTTTGCTACTACCACCCAAAAATAGACTACTACCACTTTTTGCTATTACCACCCAAAAATAGACTACTACCACCTTACCTTAGCTACTACCACTCAAAAATAAACTACTACCACCTTAATTTTGCTACTATCACCCAAAAATAAACTACTACCACCTTAGTTTTGCTACTACCACGCAAAAATAGACTACCACCTTAATTTTGCTACTAGCACCCAAAAATAAACTACTACCACCTTAACGTTACTAGTACCACCCAAAGATAGACTACTATCACCTTAACTTTGCTACTACCACCCAAAAATAAATTACTACCACCTTAATCGGGATCTGTAGATAAATTGTCAGTACTTAAGCTTTACAAAAATATTATCACATTTATATAGTAATAATTTGTACATTTTGTTTTTGACTGTTATGTTGTGTCAAAGATCAAATATTAAAATAATAAATGTTATACATAATTTTATTACTAGTTTTATTTTAAGTAAGTAAATAAATCAATGTTTCTAGCCATTTAATCAGTCAAGTATGAAATAATAATATATTTTCGTAGATTTAAATAAAATTACAGGGGTAGTAGTTTATTTTTGGGTGGTAGTAGCAAAGTTAAGGTGGTAGTAGTTTATTTTTGGGTGGTAGTAGTAAAATTAAGGTGGTAGTAGTTTATTTTTGGGTGGTAGTAGTAAAATTAAGGTGGTAGTAGTTTATTTTTGGGTGGTAGTAGTAAAATTAAGGTGGTAGTAGTTTATTTTTGGGTGGTAGTAGCAAAATTAAGGTGGTAATAGTCTATTTTTGGGTGGTAGTAGCAAAATTAAGGTGGTAGTTGTATGTATTTAGGTAGTAATAACGTATATAAGCTGCTCAGTAAATTATGCTGGTCAGTAAAATAGATTTTCCCCAATAACTCGATTGGAATTTTTCAGTTTTATACAGTTTTTTATAATATTTTGAAATAATCATTTGTCACTAACATTTTAAATACCGGCTGCGTACAAAAGTAGCTCAGATAACAAAACGAGATTTGGTATGTTTGTTTATGACATAAATTAGGATTCATTGACATATTCAATTGTTTTGGTCACTTCACCGGAAATGATTACAACTTTTGATTTTCAAATAACACTCTCGGTATATTTTTACTTTGTTGGAATTTTAAAATGGCACTCTGAATAGAATGTCAACTTTTGACAATTTGACTCGAAATACCAAGTGTGTGGTACCAAATTATTCATTAAAAAATGCCTTTTTCAAATATGCTAATGAGCCACCCTTGTTCCATTTGAAAAAACTGAGATATGATTAAAAATACTATTTGGGCATTTTTAACCCCTCAGGATAAGACACGAAAAACATTAGACGATTAAGTCTATTCTTCCAAGGCTCCTTGATTAAAAATTAGTGTTTTTAACACAGCCATGACACTCTACATTGAAATTTAAAATGCGATTTTTTAAAGCGAAAATGTGAAAAGTTGACATTTGATATGTCATTCTATTCAGAATGTCATTTTTTATCAAATAAAGTAAAAAAATACCGAGGGTACCATTGAAAAATCAAAAGTTGTAGTTATTTCCGGTGAAACAGGAAGTGACCAAAAACAACTGAATATGTCCAATCAATCCTAATTTATGTTATATACCTACTAACATACCAAAGCTCGTTGCGTTATTGGAAAAATTAAAAAAAAATTATAGGGGTGAGCTCCCGGTATAGTAATTTCCTGCTTGACAGATTCATCTATCACTGTCAAGTTGTTATTGAGACTATACTGACGCTTTAAATTTTAAATACTTTTGTTTAAAAAAAAATGTACAAACATAAAAATCCAGCCAGCAAACACTAAAAAATCCGGCTTAGTGTTCAAAAATTATATTTCTATTATCTCATACAGTCGAGAAAAGAATACAAATAATGGGAATAAAAGCGAAAAAAAACGACCAGGAACAGCGTTCTCTGCATCTGAACGACATTCAATTTTTCTCGAGTGGACACAGCGCGCACGTTAAAGCGGACTCTGGTATTTTCCATGATGTATGGAAAAAGTCCAAGAAAAGTATTTCAGCTCTTATTTGCTATAAGCTTTCGCCGAAAAGGATTGCTATACAGGATACGCCCTGGTTAGATTTAAGAAGGTTTTCTTACACAAACAATGATTTTCAAACTCGCCTTATACAGGGTGTCCCAATATTCCGTGGAACTACTACGTATTTTTGGAATCAAAATAAGTTCATTGGACACAATTTACCTCTGTACAAAAGTGCTTCGTTTGTCCGTTAGAGGGCACCAAACGTCAAAACATTATTCACATTATCAATTATTTATTCACAAATATTAATTATTATCATTATTATTGACAAATATCAAGAAAAAGTACGGGAAGGGTAAAAACTACCCCCACCCCTACATAAATTTTAGTATAATAATTAATTTCCAACTCAACCGACGACCGATTTTTTCTTATAAAATGGTCCTTCTAGTATTTCCTACATTTTTTGTCTTTTGTAAAAAAAAACCACCGCGCATATTTTTTGAGAAAAAAAATATTTTTCCGAAGCTGATTTCCAAAAGATGTTTTTTGTCACATTAAGCTATGGAGGCTCTATGTTCACGGAACATTGGAGACACCCTGTATATTTTTATGATCCACAAAACATGGCAATTCATCTAAACAACAAAGAACAAAGCTATAAGCTATAAGCAAAGAGTAGATATAAGTGTGTAAATTTACGATTTAGAGTGTAAAAAAAGTTATTTAATAAAAATAACCGTAAAAAACTACGTTCACATTTGACTGTTGTTAACAAATCAGGTAATGGTGTGGATCCGGTGGCTGACCTTGAAACGAGTTTTTGCTGCATATAGTCACAGACACTACGCATGCGCACATCTTTGATGTTGCCAGATTGCGAGTTATTTTGGAATTATTTTCAGTAGAAAACAAATAGGTATGTGCTTTTCAGTGTTTTTTTGTTAATATATACCGTATGATCGAAAAAACGGCGTCCAGTTGGCTGGGAAATGACGATTGAGGACATTTCCCATATAAAATGACAGCGATCTTCATTTCATAGTCATCGCTGACGCTATTTTTTTTTTTCAATCATAGTACGCGGTATATTATTATTTATATTATTATTTTAATATTTCGCACAACACGTAGACACACAAATGTAATAAAAACTGTACGATACTGTATGAAAAAAACGGTGTTAAAGACGTGTTACTTAGTTGAAAAAGTTAATTAGTTAAACATGTTTTTAATTAATTACTGTATATCCTACAGCAATATACAGGGTGTTTCAAAACAAATGCGAAAAACTTCAGAGGGTGATTCCTTGTTCAAAATAAAGGGTAGTTTGCTTTATAAACGTTGGGTCAAAAGTGAACCATTAGGGAGATATCGCGGTAAAAAGATGGCAGAAAAATAATGTTTTTATTTTTTATCTTGAAAACGAAAAGAGATAGACTAATGAAATTTTATGGAAGCATTACTGTTATGAAAACACACTTTTTGGTATTTTTTTCATTTTTTTAAAATGAGTGGAAGGGGTTGAAATAAACTGCCCCTATCATTCTTGTTAACGAAATTAAAAGAAAAATATTATCAAACACATGCAAAAAAATTAATTTGGATAGTTTAGTTTGTTTAGAAACGTTTTTATCTCTAGTGTTCTTTTGATAAAACTCACCGATTTGAAATTAAAAAATAAAATGTAAAGCATTACATGTCAGGACAAAAAACATTTTTAGATTAAGAATCTAGTGATAATAACGATAATAATAATCATCTAGATAATAACGTATTGCAGTAGAGTAATGTCAAATAAAATAATATTAGGAACATCCTAAAAAGTAACAGCGGTCGACAAGATTTTTTCCTAAAAAATTCAGCAGCCCACTAGATTCTTGATCAGAAAATGTTTTTTGTCCTGACATGTAATGCTTTACATTTTATTTTTTTTTTTAATTTCAAATCGGTGAGTTTTATAAAAAAAATACAGGAGATAAAAAAGTTTCTAAACAAACTAAACTATCCAAATTATTTTTTTTGCATGTGTTTGATAAGATTTTTCTTTAAATTTCGTTAACAAGAATAATAGGGGTAGTTTATTTCAACCCCTTCCACTCATTTTAAAAAAGTGAAAAAATTACCAGAAAGTGTGTTTTCATAACAGTAATGCTTCCATAAAATTTCATTAATCTATCTCTTTCCGTTTTCAAGATAAAAAATAAAAACATTATTTTTCCGCCATCTTTGTACCGCGATATCTCCCTAATGGTTGACTTTTGACCCAACGTTTATGAAGCAAACTACCCTTTATTTTGAACAAGGGATCACCCCCTGAAGTTTTTCGCATTTGTTTTGAAACACCCTGTATAATAAGATAATAATAAATAAAATAATCGTTTTCCTTCCATTAAATTTACGCATGAAATTGAGAACAACGACAGATTACCATTTCTAGATGTATTAGTTATTAGAAATGCTAATAATTGCCTGGAATTTGATATTTATAGAAAAAATATGACCGCACGCAGATATATTCCTATTGAATCACATCATAGTGTTGAACATAAAATCGCTAGTTTAAATTTCTTAGTTCATAGATTACTTAGTTTCCCACTTTCCAACGAAAGATATGAAATAGAAAGAGATTACATTAGGAATGTAGCTGAGTGTAATGGATATTCTCCTTCACTAGTTGATAAATTAATTAGAAAACGTAGGTATAGGTTAATGATTTCTGAAAATTCGACTTTTCAAGTGGAGAAAGACACGTCTAAATATTTTTCGATGCCGTTTGATAGAGAGTTATCCCGTGGTCTAAAAGGAATTTTGAAGAATGTAAATTATAAACTTGTGTATAGTGCTAATAATAAATTACAACAATTATTAGGTAATCCAAAGGATAAAACACCTCCACTGGAAAGGTCGGGTATTTATGAAATTTCTTGTAAAGATTGTAATCAGAAATATGTTGGGCAAACTAGAAAATCAATATTAACTAGATTTAAAGAACATTTAGCTCAGATAAGATATGGTAAACCGGATAAATCTTGCGTTGCCGAACATATTGTTCATAAAGAACATTGTATAGATCTTAATAATTTAAAATTAATTAAACAAGTCTCAAATTACAGGCAATTAGATGCATATGAAAGCATCAGAATTAATAAATGTAAAGATAGTATGAACAGAGACAACGGTCCAATTCCTTCAAGTTCTTTGTTCCTACTACTCTAGTGGCGGAAATCTAACTGTTACGCTCAGTGGGCTCTGACTCGGTTGGCTAGATTTTGCCACGCCCACTCGGTGCCCACTGGGCGAGTATATAAACGCTCAACTTGTAGATTGTACTTTAGTTTATAATCATCTGCTGATGATGCTAACAAGGTTAGCGAAACGCGCAGTATAAAAGTCAAAGTGTTTTGGTGTATTGTGGTGATTTAGTGTTTTTATTTTGCTGTGTAACACCAAAGGTTCCAACCCTCAACTGTAATAATATAAGAAAAAATGTTTTCTACTCACTTTTTTATACTAAACAAAAATATAAGCTAGTTAAAACAAAATATTTTAGAAAAAAATAGTTTTTAATTTTTTTCATAGTGTTCCACCACTTCAAAAAATTCTAAAAAAATCCTGAGTGTAAAGGAGTATAAAAGAGATTTTCTGATGATTTTCTTTCCTCGACTGTATACCTTATAATCTCTATTTGGTAATGGTACGATATAAGCATGTAGCCAATAGTGTAAAAGTGTAAATTTATTATTAAACTAACTTGGGTTTTTTTTCGAACATACGGTCCCTTTTTGATATTTAACTCACCAGGAATTTTATCATTTTTAGAGCTTTCTTCTGTAACAGTTTCTTTTCTATCCTTCTTCTTGGAAACAACGGCAGGAGTATCTTCAAGAAATGGCAAACCAACATCCACTATTTTCCTCGATTTGCCTTGCTTCTTCGGAGGCGAGTCTATTATTACAGGCGTTGATTTTAATCTGGAAGAATTGAAAACCAATAATAGTTTTTTATGTGTAAAAAATAGTTTTTAACGAGTCGAAAATAATTTCTTACTTTTAATATACATTTAATACACAGGGTGACCCAACGCACGTACCTCTTTGCATCCGGATTATCCTCCGTAGACGTACTAGTTACGTCAGACGTTTCGTTTAGAACAGCTCCGCTCTTCAAACTCTTCAACACCTCGTAGTTAATTTTCGTCGATATCTTCTTTTCCTGTATAATTTTTTCTATAGCTTCTCCGGCGGAATTACTCGGCCCTATAGTCTGTCTCTTCGAGTGACGTTTTCGCTTTTTTTCCGGCTTACCTTCCTCGCGTTCTTTTTTTAACTGTTCTTCTTTTTCTGCAATTTAGAACATGTAGATATTTTAAGAAATTCAGTGTCTTTGCTTTATTTTGTACTTTGTTTAATCAATTTTAGATTTCTAACCACAATTTCTCTTGACTGAACATAATCAAAGTAATAAATAATTTCTTTTAGTATGATATAACACTTAATAAGACAATGCTATATGATAACAAACATTATTTTATTAGACTCTTATACCCACCATGTAAGAGTTCTATAATATTCATATAACTAGTAGTCACAAGATCATATAATAGTTACTTAAACTTGTCTTATTAAAGTTGTATTACGTTGTATGATAGAATGTTTTCTTGCGTTAACTACGGTGCTGTATACAACACTAGTTATATAGCCTTATATGATAAAATTGTGATTAACAAAATAAATTCGCTGTAATATCTGCATTATAAAACTGGTAATGTATAATATAACCTCATTTTAAATTAAATGGTATACGTAGTTATTTATTTTGTTATTGTTGTTGTTGCAAAAGTAATATCTACGTACGAGTATAATCAATCACAGCTATTATGAATTCTGGACAAAGTTGGAAAAAAGTTAACATACGCAGTGGTAGTTATAAAGAGCATGTAAGAAAAAACTCATCGAAATTACGGCAAATAATCCCGAGAATTCCCTGGGTTCCCAAAAGCCAAAACCTCTCGGGTTGTCTGGCTTCTTCAAAGCATTGTTGCCACGTTGATGTAAAAGTTTTACTGTAGTAATGTTTGTATTGTTTTATTGTTGTTTTTCCAAGTCCTTAGGTTGCCGCTCACTCGTCGGGCATGCATGAAATGCATTGCGTGCATAAATCCATGAAAACCTGATCATGTTTGTTAGTTTAAATACTAATCAAATGAGATTTGCCAACATCCATTTGTCACAAATCTCAATATGTCAAAAATAGTTCTATAGTGCCTGGAAATTCTGCGTAATGATAGATATTTATCTTATACCGTTTTATTTTACCACAAAGACTTATTTAAGGGATTCATTTATAATAAAATGGTTGCATTATAATTCGCCATGTTTAAGGCAGAATTTTTGTATGGCCTATGGCCGCCATTATATGAAGCAAAATTAAAAACATCAAAATAAATTGTAAAATGTTTTTTTTGAGAACTATTTTGTGATAAGATTCCCACATACAGTAATAAACTGTTTAATTAAATTAAAAACAAGAATTTTTGAAAATTTTATTTTATTTTATTGTTTAAATTTATACGTAAACCTAAATCGAAATTAAAGCGCTTTAATTTTTTGCCAAATACATACCTAATCTACCAGTAAAATTTTCGGCGCAACAAAAATTTTCCCTACTTTTCAAACCCTATTAATGATTTTTTATATTACATATTTGTTGTACCTTTTGGCTCTACCCGCCATTTTCACCGTCGAGTAAAGTCTCCTTTTTAACAATCCACATCCTCTAGATTCATTTTACGACACGCTTAAAATATAATTTGCTCCTAATATTCATCGGTAAAAAATAAAATACTCTTTTACCTCGCTAAATGATCAAATGTTTTTATTGTTCTGTTTCTTAGATGTGACCACGTAATACACAATAAAACTAGTTTTATAATAGATATATAACGCTATGTAAAATAGTTGCATAAGAGTTGTATACCCTTTTTATAGAACTTCTATACTACTAAACGGTTGTATAAAAATGGGCCTTTTTTGGTTGTAAAGCTATCATATTACGGTCATATAGCACGTTATATGAATTGAGGTATCCTATAAAAATTATCACATAGCTGTTTATACAACCTTTATAAAATAAAATTTGCTACTTGGGCTCGTATAATAAGAATAATGACATATCCATAGAAAAATAGCTTGACATAACTCAAAAATAGGTTACGAAATTCACGTAACATTGACATTTTTCATTGTTACATCCGTCAGTTATCAACTATGGACTATTACCACAGATTAGGTATCCCATAAGTATACAGATAAAAATCTTGTCCCTAATTCGTAATAAGAAAATTGTTTTTTATGACGATGTGCAAACGAGTCAAATAGAATAATATAATAATAATAATAAATTACAGAATACGGGCCCAGGTCTAGAGACTCTCCGGACTATTGAAGTTATAATATATTATCTAATTTTATTGTAGATAGAATAGGAATAAAATTATTTGAAAATAGATACCTTTCTGTTTTTTCAGGTACTCGGCGTTGAGTTCGTGCCACAGCTCGTGCTTGACTTGAAATTCGCTGTCTGACATTATGTAGGAGTCCAGTTCTTCGTCGTCTACGTCATCGAAGTTCAAATCAAAAGTGATTCCTTTGGAGTCAGGCTGGGGTGCATTGCTGGTGTCATCTAAGGAAGCTGGCAAACCAATACTAGCTATATCTGGACCTGAAAGTAACATACAAAAAAAATAATTACAAACACAAAAAAAACGAAAAACAGAGACGTGCGAGTTGGACTTTAACAAACGATACTGGACTCTCCATCTTGAAAACCCCGTATACTTTGTTTTTATGTTAATTCTTGAGATTGACTGAACATTACACCAACCCATAAAAAAAGATAAACCGATCAAAAGTTTGTAAATAACTTTATAAACTTCTCGAGCATCCACTTTCTTCAAATTGTTTGGGTAGATCTTTTCAAAAGTTTCTCGCCTTCAGCTTTCAAATCGATAAAAATACAATTCTGTCCGTTCAGTCGATTATAATTTTGGATTTTCCGTCTTTAGAAAGAGTTCTCTAATAGACAAAGTCTTCTAAGTTTTGATAGAATTTGTCAAAGAGTGTCAAAAGTTTAAAGCACTTCCCAAAAGATTTAGTAAATAAAGTCATTTGAGCAGTTCGTTCAATAACGTTGTTATTAATAACTTTACTAGCGTGGGATGGTAAAGAAACATAGGTAATTAGGTTGATAAATGTCATTTTGATTTGGAATTTGCTTTATTCAAGTTTCCGGCAGTTCTGAACCAGGAAGTTTATTTTGACATTGATTGACAGTTGATTAACTTTTTCCTTTTTCAATATTAGATATCCTGCAGAGGCTGTATCCGTTTTTATCTTGATTATGTTTTTTTTCATTCTACACAGAAAAGTGCCTTTAGAATGTATGATCCATTTTTCCGTGGTTGCTGAAATAAACAAACTATCGAACATCTTCAAAAAGTACAAAATTTGAGAATCCCCCTGTAGCTTCGAAACCGATCAAGATAGCCACGATCCGTTTGCGCTATTGTAATTTTTTCAAAAAAAGAACCCGAGACTGCAGTATCAAAATTTGAATATTTTTCACCGTTTCCTAGATACCCTATAGAAACAACCAAAATGGTCCACCCAGTACATACTTTAGGTTGCAGATTAAACAAAATTTCTAATTTTATTATGATAGGAGCTACAGATACCCGACGCACTTTTGCCGGACCCTGTATAGTGCTAGAGCAAGGATTTCGTTGCAACCCCGTATACTTTGTTTTTATGTTAATTCTTGAGATTGACTGAACATTACACCAACCCATAAAAAAAGATAAACCTTTCAAAAGTTTGTAAATAACTTTATAAACTTCTCGAGCATCCACTTTCTTCAAATTGTTTGGGTAGATCTTTTCAAAAGTTTCTCGCCTTCAGTTTTCAAATCGATAAAAATACAATTCTGTCCGTTCAGTCGATTATAATTCTGGATTTTCCGCCTTTAGAAAGAGTTCTCTAATAGACAGAGTCTTCTAAGTTTTGATAGAATTTGTCAAAGAGTGTCAAAAGTTTAAAGCACTTCCCAAAAGATTTAGTAAATAAAGTCATTTGTGCAGTTCGTTCAATAACGTTGTTATTAATAACTTTACTAGCGTGGGATGGTAAAGAAACATAGGTAATTAGGTTGATAAATGTCATTTTGATTTGGAATTTGCTTTATTCAAGTTTCCGGCAGTTCTGAAGCAGGAAGTTTGTTTTGACATTGATTGACAGTTGATTAATTTTTTCCATTTTCAATATTAGATATCCTGCAGAGGCTGTATCCGTTTTTATCTTGATTATGTTTTTTTTTCATTCTACACAGAAAAGTGCCTTTAGAATATATAATTCATTTTTCCGTGGTTGCTGAAACTGTGTCCGTTGCTGCAATTCTGTCCGTTCAGTCGATTATAATTTTGGATTTTCCGTCTTTAGAAAGAGTTCTCTAATAGACAAAGTCTTCTAAGTTTTGATAGAATTTGTCAAAGAGTGTCAAAAGTTTAAAGCACTTCCCAAAAGATTTAGTAAATAAAGTCATTTGTGCAGCTCGTTCAATAACGTTGTTATTAATAACTTTACTAGCGTGGGATGGTAAAGAAACACAGGTAATTAGGTTGATAAATGTCATTTTGATTTGGACGTTGCTGTATTAAGTTTCCGGGCGTTCTGAACCAGGAAGTTTTTGTTTTGACACTGATTGACTTTTGCTTAGCTGATTAACTTTTTCCTTTTTCAATATATTAGATATCCTGCAGAGGCTGTATCCGTTTTTATCTTGATTATGTTTTTTTTTCTGAAAAATACCATATAAAGGAAAAAAAACGGCGTCAAAAAACAGCTGGGGAATGACAGTCGATTAGGTCATGTTTTTTAATTTTCCCTAAAACGGTATGGAAATTTGAAAATGTATGAACGGAATTAACCATTTTAAAACAAGCAAAAATTTTTATGAAGAATGCATTTTCCTCTAAATGTCAATAATAAAAAAGTTTTTTTCTCTTGTAAAGACTCAGACGATTGATCAAGTCAGTGTCAGATTTTCTTCCTGACATGTTTTTAATAAAAATGAAGAGAATTTAGTTATCCCTATATTGTAATTGCAAAACATTTTCCGATGCACGTCATCAATCATATCTACATTGACAATAAAATCTATAAACCAAAAACCAAACTAAATGAAATTTTGGCAAAAATGTTTAAATTTGTTGTATAATTTAAGATACCGAGCAGCTCTTTTTTATTTTACTTTATAAAGCAAATGATTGTAACAGATATTTTATTTAGATTAAAGCTGCAAAAATTAGTTTAAACCGAAATTTATTATCGCTATGTTGGTCACATTGCGCCGTTTTCAGCAATGTTATCCTTTATTATTTGACAATTATCCAAGTGTCAGTCATTATTTTGTATAATATCGTGTTGTTGAATCTATGTGAGTAATTCTTGTTTTTTTTGCCTATTTTCATAGTCTTTTTTTTTAAAAATTGTACTTTAAGCACAAACAGTTCTTTTAAAGAACTAAATTTTCGAGTTTTTGTATTGCATTTTTGGAAATTTGTGTGTTGAAAATATACCGAAGCATTTAAACAGTCGAAGCAAAAGAGATTGTAGCTTCCCCTGTTTTTTAAACTATTTTGAACGAGAACGTGACAATAAAGGTCCTTTAGGCCCGCCCCTAATTGAACCCAGCTCACGCACAGCACACGCTCAACCCATTCTTGATTCCACGCACACGTTTTCCTTAGCACCGCATATTGAACACAGCCCAGACCCAAGTTTTTACTTTCGATAATGTTTGAATACAAGCAACTTCTTGATTTAGAATCAAGATTCGAGAACGAAGGAATTGTTTTAATTCATTTGCTTAATAAATAGAGAAAAAAAGTAAAAGAAACGCATATTTGCGAAAAAAGCAAGCCACTGAGAGTTTAGATTGTCTCGCGAAGTTCTAGACAGTCTATTTAAAGAGTCTTTTTCGATTAAACAGGAGACAGTTCTTTGAAGTGTATGAACTAATAAAACAGACATTGCCGGTAAGGAATGCAACGCCCAAAAACCTATTGGAAGTGAAGAAAAACTAGCTGTTTGTCGCAAAGTAGAGAAGGGGAAGGAACCCACGACCCAAGAAAACTGTCTGAACACCAACTAGATCCACGAAAAGACTGTGCTAGGCGTGGAGTGTGTTTAATTTGCGGTACTCCCTTCTTTCCTGTGTGTTTTACAATATTCCCCACGCATGGGTTGGGCGTGTGCTGTGCGTGGGCTGGGTTCAATTTGCGGCGGGCCTTATTACCCTTGACTGCAGTCAGAGAAGTAAGTTTGATTGATAAGCACATTATACCACTTTCAAAGTTAGTTTCTATTAAATTCTGTGATTATGAGTTTGTGCATTAATAGCACCCTCTTACTTCTTATTACCACTTATGGCGTTGTAAGATGTACAGGGTGGTCGAAATTGGTCTGTTTTAACAGAGAAAACCTATTTCCTGACTAGATACAGCAAAACCGACGTAGATGTCATGGGCTCAATTTCTGAGACACGTTTAATGGCGTAAACCGCCTGTTGATATTTTCACTGCCAACTGAGATACGGGGTCCTTTTGATTTTTTTACCATTTTGAAAATTGACCATAATTTTTTTAATTCGCGGAATAATAAAATTCTGTAAAGACGTTCTTAAGGCACTTTTTTAAGCACAATCCAGTGGCGTAGTCAGTTTTTTTTCTATAGTTGCTCTTTTTGTCAGAAATAATAAAAAATATAATTATTTAAATGAAAATCATAGTTGGCTATGAACTTAAAAAAATGCTGATGTTTAACCCTTTGCAACGATATAAAGTTATGGGTATTTATTTCTAACAATGAGAGAAATATTAGGGTTTTTATCTTTGTATCGAAGCGGGCTTTTATTTTGTGTTGACCTAGTTGCCTAATTATTTTTATCGCAATTTAATATTCTATATTATAATTTATCTGCAAAATTAAAAACTTTTGAAAAGATAAATCAACATTCTATATTAGTTTTACCAATTACAATTAAAACGTCATTAAATGGAGAATTTAGAGAGAATCGGATTGAAACAAGGGACCGCATAACTTCTTTCGAATTTTTTATGGGGAAAATTAAAATACCTTATATATAAAGGAGGAACCATTGCATTGAGACGAGAGAACAATTGCAGAAGGCTACTAGGCAAGCTTTTGGACTTATTTGGACTTTGGCCTAATAAATGGCTGTAACTCTGTGCGCAAAAGATGTTTATTATGTATTCAACAAGGAGGTGCTCAGTTTGAACATCTGATGATTTTTTTTAGAAAACTATATTCGTCACTCAAAAAATATGTTTTTTTAGCTTTGCTCTTTGTTTATTGTATCGATTTCAATTGTAATTACTAAAACTAATATATAATATTAATTTATCTTTTCAAAAGTCTCTAATTATGCAGATAAATAATAATATAGAATATTAAATTGCGATAAAAAAAAATTAGACAATTAGGTCAATACAAAATCAAGGCACACTTCGATACAAAGATGAAAAACCTAATATTTCCTCATTCTTAGAAATAGGTACCCATAACTTTATATCGTTATATCGTATTATAACGTATACCAAGTATGATTTCCATTTAAAAAAATTATATTTTTATTATATCTAACAAACAGGGCAAGCATAGAAAAAAACTCACTATGCCACTGGAAAAGTGCCTTAAGAACGTCTTTACAGAATTTTTATTATTCCGTGAATCTCAATATATGTGTATAACAAGAAAAAAAATATTGATAATATTAAAGACGTGACAACATAGGCTGGATGAGGAAGGCTCGGTCGACTGTACCCAGAAGTAAACATGTGTACAAAAAAGGTTGTTTGTCCGCGTTGAGATGTAAATAGTGTAGTCTATATTTTATTTTAAGTCTATGTATTCACCATATTATATGTTTGTAAAACTGTTCTATAGTAAGTTTAATGTTTATAGGGTTAAAAAATATGAAAGATGTATTAATAAACATCGGGTCTGAATCGTTAATGACAAGATTTAAGTATTTTTAAAAATATTTCCAATATTTCCGAGACACGTTTGGAAATTTCCAATATTTCCATTTACCACACTAATTCAAAACGTCAAAATTAGTGCTATGTACTTACTTTTTTTTCTATCGCTTCCTTTATATTTCTTATTTGACTGTTCCAGTTCAACATCAATCTGCTTCTGAAGATCGGTCACTGTTTCTGCTTCATCTTCTAACAACTGAAGCAAGAAAAATCATTTGGAATTATACAGGGTCGCTGTTATGTATGGAAACGGTCGATTATTACGTAAAATATACAAGGTACCGCAAAAAGTTAAATACAAAAGTTATAAGGTTTTTAATTGTCTATTAGCGAGTAATGAATTTATGTATACAGGGTTGGTCATAAAGTCGTGGCACATCAAAGATTAACTTTTTTAAATATAACCCCCTGTATATTATTGCACATTTCAATTATTCCTTCAATTCTAAGCAAAACTCAAAATACACACAATGTATCTCAAACCAACCGTTTGCGAGTTATTGACTTTTGAACATATCACTTAAACAGTTTGATTTAATTAATTTCGATATGTTCAGTTTCATTTAATGATGCCATTCTGACGAAACTGTGATACTGTATATTATTGCATATTTCAATTTTCTTCCTTCAATTTTAAGCAATAATCCTAATACACAATGTACATAAATTGAAGAATTCAAATGTTAAACGAAAATTTTGTAATTCAGTTTATAATCATCTGCTGATGATGCTGACATGGTTAGCGAAACGCGCGTCCAGTGTAAAAGTAAAAGTGTTTTGGTGTATTGTGGTGATTTAGTGTTTTTATTTCGCTGTGTAATACCAAAGGTTCCAACCCTCAACTGTAATCCGGGGACATAGTGTGGACGTTACACTATACTTAATAGTAATTTTCAATGATTAAAAAATCTACACTGAATAAAAATGATTTAACTATATTTCCTGGAAATATGAAAATATGAACTTATAACTATTAAACATACAGAATGTGGATAAAGTAGGAAGTACTATAAACAAATTTCTGGAAATTGAACAAGTGGTACTCAAAAGTTTTTCAATATTTTCCGGAAAATGTCAAGAAAAATAGAAAATTTTAAACATTTTTTTTTGCAAAAAAACCTCATCGGCGTGTTTCACGGGTCGAACTATACTACTAGTTAAAATACCTGCACTTATTTTTCTGGGACACTCTATATATTAGACATATTTCAGGAAAATACCTTCTACAGGGTGGTTCAAAAAAGTGTGACTGGATCGGGATGTTTTTTTTTAAACGGAATACCCCGTATATTATTGCATTTTTTGCTTCCTTTTTCATCTTTATTTTTTTCTTACAGTTATTTATATTTCTCAGTAATAGTTCTGTAGCCGATTTAAAGTCGTAACAAATTGAATTGATTTTCGATGTTTTCTGTTCAATTCTCTCATCTACTAAACCTATTAAAAGTGTTAATTTATTGCGTTATGTTCAAATTCCAGAACCAATCGATTTACCTGAGCATAAACAACAAAATATTTAGCATGAAATAAACTAAAACAGGGTTACCCAGATTTAATTTTAAGACTGTTTTAACTAAGGTATTTAACACAGATAACAAAGGTAACTGTGGATTGTATAGTTGATTGATTCGAATTAACGACTAGAAAGATATATGGCAATTAATTTTTTACTGGCTTGAAATAGGCGAGTCTGGGTAGTAAAGGCTAAATCCGGCTATTAAAAGCTACACCCTTGAGGCTTCTTTAAAACTATAAACTTTCAGAAAGGATGTAAAATATCCTTTAAGAAGAAATAGTTTTAAAATAATTATGAATATGTATGATCTAATAAAAAGTTATAGTGTATTGGTGAGACGGTGAAAACTGTTTATTGTGAAATTAAAGAATTATTAAAAGTATACTGCTATCTGTTTCTTGTTTCATTTTGAAAGCTACTAATAAATTCTTTCCCAAGTAGCAAATTTTATTTTATAAAGGCTGTATAAACAGCTATATGATCATCTTTATAGGATAACTTAATTCGTATAACGTGCTATAAGACCGTAATATGATAGCTTTACAACCAAAAAAGGCCCATTTTTATACAACCGTTTAGTAGTATAGAAGTTCTATAAAAAGGGTATACAACTCTTATGCAACTATTTTACACAGCGTTATATAACTATTAAAAAACTAGTTTTATTGTGTATTACGTGGTCACATCTAAGAAACAGAACAATAAAAACATTTGATCATTTAGCGAGGTAAAAGAGTATTTTATTTTTTACCGAAGAATATCAGGAGCAAATTATAATTTCAGCGTGTCGTAAAATGAATCTGGAGGATGTGGATTGTTAAAAAGGAGACTTTACTCGACAATGAAAATGGCGGGTAGAGCCAGAAGGTACAACAAATATGTAATATAAAAAATCTTTAATAGGGTTTGAAAAGTAGGGACAATTTTTGTTGCGCCGAAAATTTTACTGGTAGATTATAGGTATATATTTGGCAAAAAATTAAAGCGCTTTAATTTCGATTAAGGTTTACGTATAAATTTAAACAATAAAATAAAATAAAATTTTCAAAAACTCTTGTTTTTAATTTAATTAAACAGATTATTACTGTATGTGGAAATCTTATCACAAAATAGTTCTCAAAAATAACATTTTACAATTTATTTTGATGTTTTTAATTTTGCTTCTTATAATGGCGGCCATAGGCCATACAAAAATTCTGCCTTAAACATGGCGAATTATAATGCAACCATTTTATTATAAATGAATCCCTTAAATAAGTCTTTGTTCTAAAACAAAACGGTATAGAATAAATATCTATCATTACGCAGAATTTCCAGGCACTATAGAACTATTTTTGACATATTGAGATTTGTGACAAATAGATGTTGCCAAATCTCATTTGGTTAGTATTTAAACTAACAAACATGATCAGATTTTCATGGATTCATGCACGCAATGCATTTCATGCCCGACGACTGAGCGGCAACCTAAGGACTTGGAAAAACAACAATACAGACATCACTACAGTAAAACTTTTATATCAACGTGGCAACAATGCTTTGAAGAAGCCAGACAACCCGAGAGATTTTGGCTTTTGGGAACCCAGGGAATTCTCGAGGTAATTTCGAGGAGTTTTTTCTTACATGCTCTTTATAACTACCACTGCGTTTGTTAACTTTTTTCCAACTTTGAACAGGATTCATAATAGCTGTGATTATACTTCTACGTAGATATTACTTTTGCAACAACAACAATAACAAAATAAATAACTCGGTATACCATTTAATTTAATATGAGGTTATATTATACATTACCAGTTTTATAATGCAGATATTACAGCGAATTTATTTTGTTAATCACAATTTTATCATATAAGGCTATATAACTAGTGTTGTATACAGCACCGTAGTTTAATGCAATAAAACATTCTATTATACAACGGAATACAACTTTAATAAGACAAATTTAAGTAACTATTATATGATCTTGTGACTACTAGTTATATGAATATTATAGAACTCTTACATGGTGGGTATAAGAGTCTAATAAAATAATATGTTTTTTATCATATAACATTGTCTTATTAAGTGTTATATCATACTAAAAGAAATTATCGTTTAATGCGTTATAGGATACGTTGTAAAAACCACTAGAAAATAGTTTAATATGACAACTTTTATTAAAAAACAGAATGGTCGAAACCAAACGCTTAATAAAATCAAGCAGTCCTTAAAACAACGCTATTCGACTGTTATAAAATAATTCAATCCTTTTAGAATTTCTTTTTGCTACTTGGGTTATATATTAGGGAAACTTAACTCTCTACCGCTATTTCTAAATCTTGGAAGCTAGCGTATCGGAACTTTTAAATATTCCTTTAGCTACAGGGTGTTAGCACAAAAATATTGCGCATTTGAAAAAACATAACTTTAGTTCATGTTTTCAAAATTATTTTTTTTGTAGAAAAATAGACTACGCCACTGTATTCTACGTAAAAATTTCTACAAGAATCAGTTTTCACCTTCTCGATATCTTTCACAATAACGGAGATACGGGGGCTGTCCCAAATTGCAAAATTTTCGAAAAGACCCTGTAGCTCAAAAACGAAGAGGACTATGAAAATTTTGTTGACAGCATCTTCCATTTGACAAAAAAGTGGGACAGGTTTGTGCAAACCGCACCCTTCTATCTTCACGAATAACGGAAATACCGTATGATTTCAACTAAAATGGGACACCCTGTACATACGCAGAGAAAAAATTCGTTGATACAATATGATAATACACACTAAAACATCACTATGCCTCTTCATTTTTAATTTAGCATAAATCAAAAAAATTCAACACAAAACTAATTCTAAATACAATAAAAGCTAAAATAAATTATTTAAATTACTTTAGATCGATTTCAAACAACTTTTCTACATAATCTCGAAACACAGTTAAAAGTTCGAGAAAAACTATATTATTTTAATTAGTACAGCATAAATTAAACAAATTTCAGGTTACATCCTCTGCAAAATTACTTTGATAAGAAATTAATTACATTTTTTACCAACCGTTTGAAGTATTTAATCCGTCTAGTTTTCTTTAATTTATCTGCAATAAGGCGGGAATTAGTTTAAAGTTTTACAATTCTCTTAAAAAGTTACAGGCAAAAAATTAATTATATTTTTGAAAGCTGGTGTGTGATAGGGTTTTTGTTTATACGGGATGTCAATTAAATTTACATAGGTATTTGCCACATTTTTAAGTGTGTAAAACGTGAAAATCTTTTTGTAAAAATTTTCGTTAAAACAGTTTTAATTGATATCAGATATTTCATTAATGTTGTTATTTTTACTGAGAGTCAAATAACCACTTCTAGACATAAGTGGCAGTAATATTGTTGTCTAAAGGATGTTCAACAAGTCAGGGAAGATTTCGATTAAAAAATGACGGCAAATAAAATTTATCTGTGAATTTAAATGACATCAGGCCCTGAACACAGTAGTAATTTTATAGAAGTACAAATTTAGTTTCTTTCGCATCGCCAGACGGCGCTAAAGACATTAAAGTACAGGTTTCTAAATGAAGATGACATGACAGCTTCTATGTTGACTACCGTCTATGGTCTAGTTTTGTTAGGTTAGGTTAGGTGTAGAGCTGACAAAATGGTGATCCGTCAAGTTATTTTTAAATCATTATTTTATTTCGACCGATTTGTCGGAACGTTCGGTGATTTGTGTTTATACAGGGTGTTCCATAATTCTAAGAAAAAAAACTTCATATGAATATATGTTACAGTTGAGGGTTGGAACCTTTGGTGTTACACAGCAAAATAAAATTACACTAAATCACCACAATACACCAAAACACTTTTACTTTTACACTGGACGCGCGTTTCGCTAACCATGTTAGCATCATCAGCAGATGATTATAAACTCAATTAATTTATCAACTAGTGAAGGAGAATATCCATTACACTCAGCTACATTCCTAATGTAATCTTTCGTTGGAAAGTGGGAAACTAAGTAATCTATGAACTAAGAAATTTAAACTAGCCATTTTATGTTCAACACTATGATGTGATTCATTAGGAATATATCTGCGTGTGGTGGTATTTTTCCTATAGATATCAAATTTCCCCAGGCAATTATTAAGTATTTCTATAACTATACATCTAGAAATGGTAATCTGTCGTTGTTTTCAATTTCATGCGTAAATTTAATGGAAGGAAAACGATTATTTACTTAGAAATAAAATTATCTATGGTGTCTGAATGTGTGTCAAAAACGGCAAAAATATCATCCACATACCTAAACCATACTCTTGGGAATACTCAAACTGATTCTTAGCTTCCACTTCAAACCTGCTCATGAATAAATAAGCCAAAAATGGAGACAATGGATTACCCATTGCTGTACCTTCCCGCTGTTCAAAAAGTTGTTATAATTGAAAACAATTTTGGTTTCATACATAACGAGTAAGCTCAATATTTCATCACAGTTTTGTTGTCCAGACCATTTGCGTTCAGTAATTCCTTTAAGTAACCTAAAGTATGTGGAATTTGGAACACTTGGGAACAACGAAGATACATCAAAGGTGACCAAAATTTCACCTTCAAGCAATGTTATATCTTTAATCTTGTTAATGAATTCAATATAATTTTTAACTGAGAAAGAAGGTTCATGATTAGGTAAATTTCGAACTCCCGTTGATACCATTTTGCAAATTATAAGTCGGAGAATCTACAGCCGAAACAATTGGGCGCATAGACTTGTCCGGTTTTTGAATTTTTGGCAAAGCATATAATTTTGGTAATGAGGGATTGGAAAACTTGCAATTTCCTCTTTAAAGAGAGATCAATAAGGGTGTTACAGCATTCTTTTAGAGTTTTTTTAACGTCCGCTACCATCTTAGACAAAGGATTCCTTTTCAAATTTATGTAGGAGCCATTATCGATTAAGTTGTTAACCCTATCGTAATAGTCTTTTTTATCTAATATAACAACTTTATTTTTCCTATCAGCTTTTAACGGTAGAAACAATCTAGTTACGCAAACCCTGACAAATATTGTGCTCCTTGTTAGATTTTAATGATTTACTTGAAACGATATTTTTTGATAACTGATTTCTACAAACCTCTCTTGTAAATACTTTAGAAGCCTCGGGCCAGTGCTGAATAGCAGTTTCAACACCAACGACGGTTTCCTCCAAAGCGCTACCGGAGTTGGGCAATGCAAACTTTAAACCTTGGTTTAATAAACTGAGCTCTTGTTTATCAAAAGTCCGCGAAGAAAGATTCTCTACAGTTTAATGTTTAATTAAAAAAAAAAAAAAAAAAAAAAGCTTTTTTAATTTTTTAAAAACTTATTATTCAAAATGGACAATTTTCTTAACAAATTTTGAATTGATAACCACAAACATTTTTCTCTGAAAGAGACACCAACATTCTTACTCTACATTAGTTAGCTTAGAAGTAAGTTTTTTGTAAAGTCCATAGGCTTCAATTTCAAGCATACTTCGTTTATTATACAGCAAATTTGAATTTTAAATTTTTTTTTTTTTTTTGTTTTGCAATTTTTTCTCTACCTTATCACTAACGTTACTTTTGGAATATAAACTTTAATAAAACAGGATAACTGAATTGGCTTTGCATGATTTAAGAAACCAAATATCTGCTCCTAATAACCTAATCTTAGTACTAAACTTACGATAAAGATTCAGTTCCGTTGACGGTGAAGCCATCGAAGATTACAGTTTAAGGTTGGAACCTTTGGTGTTACACAGCAAAATAAAATTACGATGATTATAAACTCAGTTTATAATCATCTGCTGATAATGCTAACATGGTTAGCGAAACGCGCGTCCAGTGTAAAAGTAAAAGTGTTTTGGTGTATTGTGATGATTTAGTGTAATTTTATTTTGATGAATATATGTCCTAAACCTCTTAACTTTTCAGGTACAGGGTGGTAAAATTTTCTATTTTTTTTCAAAGTATCTTTGATGGTATCCTCTATTTTTTTGTTATATTGTATATTTTATTATACATAATCATAATTAAAACATAGAAACTCTAATAAAAAGAAACTGATCTAACCTTTTGCAACCTCTCCTTATCTTTTTTTCTTGCAGCTTTAAAACATGGAGGATCCTGTTCCTCCTCCAGATCAACTGTCATGAATTCTTCAAGGCTCAGAGCACTGCTGGGCGTATCACCAAATTCCATCAGTCTGAGAAAAAAAAACGATAATACAATTTTCGTGACACACATGATGTAAAAGGTACCTTAATTAACCATTATTACTTCTCATAATTAATTTAATTTACTTCTTTATTTTCCTATTTACTATTTTTTTATTATTCAGTGCTTCTGGCTGTAGTGATTGAGGCTGTAAAACTCGGAGGAGGAACACTATTAAAATGGATTAAAGACTTATTTAATCTATGCCTTGAAAAAGGAATAATCCCGTCTCAATGGAACAACGCCATAACGATACTTCTCCATAAAAAGGGCGATATCACCGAGCTTGAAAATTATAGACCGATAAGCCTTCTTTGTCACTTATATAAGCTGTTTACCAAAATCATTGCCAAACGTCTCGAATGTAAACTAGATTTTTATCAACCAAGAGAACAAGCAGGCTTTAGGAAAGGTTATGGAACAAACGATCATCTTCAAGTAATTAAAGTCCTGATAATATACCTCACAAGGTGGTCAAGCGATCTCTTGAAACAAGAGGGGCGAACAGTACGATAATTCGCTGGTTTTGGGAAATGCTCTCAACACGAACAGCAGAGGCTGAGATAGGTACCAAAACTGTAGTTGTCAAAACAACGCAAGGAACTCCACAAGGTGGAGTGACCTCCCCCCTACTGTGGAGCTTGGTAGTGGATGAACTTCTGGAAGAATTAACTCTAGCGGGAATACACTGCATAGAATATGCACGGGAATGAACGCAGATCATCATTGCACAGAAACATGAGGCACCCTGTGTGATATTATCCAAAGAGGATTCCGCATCGCTGAGAGATGGTGCATGACTGTCGGGCTGAGTATTAACTCAGGTAAAACCGCAGTAGTGCCATTCACCAGAAAGCGAAGTTTGAAAAACTTGAAAAAAATCCATCTAGATGGAAAGGAAATACTGCCATCTGGGAATAAATATCCAGAATAACCCTGGATAGTAAACTTCTCTGGAACAGGCATATTAAAGAACATTACCAACAAAGCCACAAAGGCTCTCTTGTACAGAAGGCTGGCGGGAAATAGGTGGGCTGCGCCCCTAACATTTTTCGCTGGATGTATACCATGATGGTAAGACCCATGATTACATATGGAGCAGTTGCTTGGTATACAAAACTAGAGCAACGTAGAGCAAGGCAAAACCTGTGGAAAGTACAGAGACTGGCATGTATCTGCATCACAGGTGCCATGAGAACATGTCCAGCAGCAGCAATGGAGGTCATTTTAGACCTAACACCACTGCATATTGTCGTCAGTAGTTATGCCAATGCGACAATGATTCAAAGTCAGCAGATAATTTGGAAGCAGTACTGGGAGAATTTTCAGGAATTCAGGGGCTTGGAACACCCTCAAAAGGAAAATTCCACTTCTCCAACTCCCGGTGGATGACATACCAAGAATTTACAACTTGCCGTATTGGGTTAATGTTGCTATTGTGGTTAGTCTAAGAGCTAGCAACGTTTTCGAGAAAGTATTTAAGACGTCTGGCTCTTTGATATATTTTACTATGCTCTCTGGAACAGTATGCGGCCCGTCTGGTTGCCGATACCCGTTGCGTTCACTACGTGCATCGAAGAAGATCCTATATTTTTATTAATTTAGTCATGTAAATTCTAGTATTGAATATAAATCGAACATGTTCCATAGCGCAGTGCGTAGAGTTTCCAACCACGAACCTATGATTCAGAGTTCGAATCCGGGTCAGGGCAAAGACTTTATTTTTATTTTCGTTTATATTTGGATAGTAAAGTATTAAATAATTCTTCTGGTGATTAAAAAACAAATACTAATAAGGACTAATAAAAATATAGGATCTTCTTTCAATGCGCAGTAGAGAACTCAACGTTTACCGGCAGCTAGACGAGCCGCATCTAGAGAGCATAGCAAAATATATATCAATGAGCCAGACGTCCTAAAATACTTGTTTTACCGACGCACAGAGGGGTATTGGCTGGTTTTACCTGGCCAAAATTATTTATCACTGAAAATCTTTTCAAAATACTATCTTTTGGTTCAATCTATGTATATTAAAAAAAATGTGTCATATTATTACTTTACAGAATATAATTTTGGTAGGTACTAAGATAAATGCATAAATAATTTTATTAGGGACTATCAGACAATCGAAGTTCTTCAGTCTTGCGTCTTTTAGTTCGTTCGCTAGCCTCTTCAAATAACTTTTCGCTCGTCCTGGCTTTGTCTGTACCTTTGGCAACTCAAACACTCTTTGAAGCCGTCTGATTTTTTCCGAATAGGTCTGGTCGTTGTTTTGCTGCAATCCAGCGACGCTTTATTTCGGACTTCACATATGTAAATTTATGCTTTATTTCCTTAATTTGTTCGTCGCTATAAGGCTCCAATGTTGCCAAATGATTTTCGACAAGTTCTAACTTCTCGTTAATATCGAGGCGATTTTGTGGACTCATCAAGTCAAATATTTCTCTACGTGTCATTGCCCTAATGCCAGATGGTCCTAAAGTAAAGGAAAATGCAAAATTACTAATAACTTGAATGTCACAGACCATAAAAAGTATCAGCAGATCAGCAGGAGATAGGTACCTCCGTTATATTATTTTTTATTAAAAAAAAAAAAAAAAGCTTTAAATATTTAATTAATCAATAGGTGGAGCATAGTGGGCCTTGAATATATGATTTTTACGAAGGGAATACTGTTCATTTATCATCTCTACAAAAATCACTACCCGGACGAACCCTGAAGTACAACAAAACACTTTCAGTTATAATATCTTTTCATAACACCGACAAAAGTACAGGATTTTTTAACATAATGGAATAAACGCATAAGGAACCGATAATAAACAAAAACTCTAATATGGAAATAAAGGTAAAATTACCTGCCATTTCGGAATCCAAGAGATTTTAGTATTGAGAATAAAGCACCAAAAATACAACACTTCTAAAAGTCACATTTTTCACACAGAAAACAGTTCTAAACAATTACTGCTTTTAAACATCCGAAAACCGATTGATGCATTCCATTTTATGGTGGAGTGGGACACCATAAACACTAGGTTCGGAGCGGGGGTCTCTCTGGCATTGCTTGAGAACCGTATCTTTTTATCTACGCGTGATTTTCGGAAATCACTTTTGGCCAGTTAGATATGAAAAATACTCCTTTGTGCGACGTTGCTAGCTCCCGTACTATATGGTGTATGGTACATACCGGGACCCGGTGTTTCCAAAAGTGGCTCACCCCCCTATAACTTTTTAATTTTTTCAGATGAAAAACGAGATTTGGTATATTAGTATATGAGATAAATTAGATTGATTGAGGTATTCAAATTGTTTTGGTCACTTCCTGTTTTACCGGAAATTATTACAACTTTTGATTTTTTAAATGGCAACCTTGGGTATTTTTTATTTCGATAGAAAAATGACATTCTGAATAGACGACATGTCATATGTCAATTTTTGACATTCTCAAGTATATCAAAAATTATTGTATTTTTAAAATTCAATCTAAAGTGCCATGGCTATGTTAAATCACTACCTCTAATCAAGGAGCCTTTGAGAAAATAGATTTGATCGTCTAATGCTTTTTAGTGGCCTGTCCTGGCCAGTCAGAAAATGCTCAAATCGTATTTTTAATCGTATCTCACTTTTTTCAAATGTAACGAGGGTAGCTCATTAGCATATTTGGAAAAGCATTTAACAACTACGAATAATTTGGTACCACACACTTGGTATTTCTTGGTCAGCTCACTACAATACTATAATTTCAAATAAACTATAAAAATGTCAAAATTGACATATGGATATTTCATACTTATTCAGAATGTCATTTTCTATCGAATAAATTAAAAATACAGAGGGTGCCATTTAAAAAATCAAAAGTTGTAGTCATTTCCGGTGAAACAGGAAGTGACTAAAAACAAGTGAATACGTCACTCAATCCCACTTATGTCATATACTAACATACCAAATCTCGTTTTTTTTAACTGAAAAAATAACAAAATTATAGGGTTGAGCCGCTTTTGAGACGCACCCGATATAACGAAAGTTATAGTACTATTAATTTTTTTGTATAATTTTCATAACTTAATTTTAAAACTAAAGTTTTTTTTTTTTTTTTATGAATTTTATATTATTTTAATAATATTTGCCCACATCAAATTATATACTTTCAAATAGCTACAACTGGAATACATTTAAATATGATTTGGTTTATTGACTGCATTTGGGGGTAATATAGGCACGGAACTGTAATTGTGGCGAAACCGACTCGCTATGAGCTAGTTATTCAGTCTTCCATTTGATAATTGTTGCACATTTAGCAATAATTAAAACATTACAGTAATAAAATTCCCATTATACAAAAGTGATTACATTATAAATTCAATATTTTAGATACAGCATATATAAACGGTAAAGCTTTGATATTGAAATAGACAACGTTTTTAATTTTTTTTCACATTACATTTAAATGTTATTTTATAATAATAAGAAGAGTTTAAGAAGACATTTATTTCAAAATTCATCATCACTACTAACACTTTCAAAGAAAGGTATAATAATTTAACATTTATACAGTTTCATAATTCTCTTTTACTGTGATACACCATTACTTTATGAAGGTGTAAGAAAACAAAGCTACCACTACTATACAAGGTAATCCGAACTGTATTCCCGAAAATAGCATCCGGTAGCATATTCTGCAGATTATAATAAGATAAACATTTTGTATAAAATAATGTCCTAAAAATGCTTGTTTTGGAGATTGTAGAAGCTTTATATTTATTTCGTTTTTTTCTAAATAATTTCTGGAACTAACGTCTATACTTGGATGAAAATTTCTGTGTTTGGGAAGTTTTTGGACATGAGAAATTCGATTTGGATAGGTATGATTAGTATGATACTAGAATGACTCCTACCAGGCCGAGAGTCACCTACATATTTTTTCACTGTTTGAAGAGCAAAAGCATTTTGTCTGTACCTGTATTACATTACTGCGTAAAAAATATATATTTTTCCCGGTATTATACGTAAACGATCGCAACGTTTAATAGTTCTCAAGATACTCGGCAAATCAAGATATTAGACTAAAATAATAAATTTGAAACGTTTTATGCCAAAGGTTAAACAGAAACTGTCTTATAATATTTATTTTTCTAGAAAAAATTAAGCATTGATTAAAAAAAATAAAAGTTTTCAAATTTACCATTAGTCAGATAACTATGTAATCAACATGTTTAATTTTTGTCAATATTGACATGTACTGCTTCCATTCCAAAAAAATTGAGAGCCCTTGCGTGTAGTGATTTTTACCAAGAGCCTTTTGTATATGTATAGAAAATGTATATTTTTTGGTGTTTTATAGGTACAGACAGATTTATATTGACATCGAAATCATATTTTTCATGTCAATAAAAACCCAGTCACCAATTTTCACCCCAATATCGACTATAATTCAGAAATTGTTTGAAAAAAAGTTAAATTGAAATTTTACACCCTGTATCTCCAAAACTAAGCATTTTAGGACATACATTTATACGAATATAATATAATGCTGCCAATTCAATTCATAATATTCCGTTTTATGATACACCATTTTTTATTTTCTTTTATATAACTAAATATCTACTGAGCTCTTTAATGTTGATATTTTTTATATTATACTTACTCTCTAAAAATATAATACCGTAACCGTTTAAAAAGGTTAACATAATTAAGGCAACATTTTGTACAGTATTTTATGGTCACGAAATGCAATATTTAAATATTTTATTTTGTTTTGGGCAACCTAACTACATCACCGTGAATTCACAGGAAAGTTTTTATTTCCGCTTTATAAAACTTGGATGTGCCGCATAATTTTTCAACTTTGTCAGCAATAAATTTGTTGTCGCAATATTTGCTGTTTCGGTTTTTCCCGCAAGGTTTTTTTATAGAACCTAAACTTTTGACATATATCTTTTATTGTAGTTATACACATTTTTTAGGAACGTTTAACTTTTGTAAATAAATAAATCATTTATATATTCCTGACAAATTCAGAAAGCATATAATTAATCTTTTAGCGTTTTAACGCTAATATACCATATGATAGAAAAAAACGGCATCAAAGAGGTCAATCTCTAAGCGTCATTTACTATAATTGACATAAAATTTGTCAATAATTAACACTAATTACTGAAAGATTAAAAAGGATAGAATGTTTTCAGAGATACGAATCCATTTTCAAAAAAAAACTTTTCTCGAATTTTAAGCTATACCCTTTAAAAATCATTTTTACTTAGTATAAAAACAAAATATAACTTTCTTAAAGCCAGCTGGCAGTAAGCGCCATTAAAAAATAATGAAGAGTACGGGCCAAGTAAATCACATCTAGGGCTTGACCTCTAGGATTTGAAATTATCATCGATTGTCATTCCGAGCCGTCTTTGACGCCGTTTATTTCGATCCTATGGTGTTTTGTCGTATTTGTTATTAAATTAGAGGAAGATACCTAATATTTTTATAAGATTTTTGTTTGGTTTGATTTTCTTGTCGTTCGTACACTCAGATTAAAAAAGAAACGCAACAGAAATTTTTTTCGTCAAGTTTAAAGTGTTATATTTTTCTTACTTTTAGCTCTATTTTTGTGATCGATGTTCATTTTTTGAGCATACTGTATAAATGCATTAACTTTAATTCAAATTCAAACTTTAGTTTTTGGTCTTATTGTACAGGCTTAATTGAAGGGTTGTTTTTTACCCTAACTTTAAAACACCCTGTGCAATAATTTTGTGAGTAACTTTACCTAAAACATTATTTTTTTTGTTAGAACCATATCTCATGAGCATTTTGTTTTTTGGCTCATGTCAACACATGCCTTGCTTACAGTACGAGAGCTAGCAACGTCGGAAAAACAAGTATTTTAAGACGTCTGGCTCTTTGATATATCTTTTACTATGCTCTCTAGAACAGCATGCGGCCCGTCTGGCTGCCGGTAAACGTAGCGTTCTCTACTGTGCATTGAAAGAAGATCCTATATTTTTTATTGTCGTTTAAATTCTAGGTATTGAATATTAATCAGACATGTCTCCATAGCGCAGTATGTAGAGTCCGATCACGAACCGACTGACTCAGAGTTCGAGGTCGGGTGAGGTCAAAAACTTTTTATTTTTTATTTCGTTTATATTCCTGATAGTAAAAGTATTAAATATTTTTTTTAATTACCAGAATTATTTAATACTTCAGATCAGAATATAAACGAAAATAAATAAAAAGTCTTTTGACCCGACCCGGATTTCGAACTTTGAATCGGTTTGTGGTCGGAAACTCTACGCACTTGCGCTATGGGAGACATGCTTCGATTTATATTCAATACTAGAATTTATGTGTGGAATATAACAGGCCCCTAGCATTGGTGTGTTCGTTGATTTCAGAAAGCATTTGACACAGTAGAATTAACATCAATAATAGCAGCATTGAAAGTTAGGAAGAGTAGATTATAGGTATACAAGGCTTATATAATACATATATAGTAATGCTACTACAACTGTAAAACTTCACGAAACAACAGATAAAATTGAGGTAGGCAGAGGAGTTCGACAAGGGGATACTATTTCGCCTAAACTTTTTACAGCTGTCCTTGAATACGCAATGAAAATCACTCTCTTGGGAGAATAGGGGCATAAAATATCGTGATGGTGAAAGGTTGACACATCTCAGATTCGCAGATGACATCGTCCTTGTTCTCAGATAACATCGGAGATTCACAGTAGATGCTCGAAGAATTAGTGCAGGCCTCATTAAAGTCGGTCTCCGAATAAATACAGTAAACGCAAATAATGACAAACTTAGTGCTGATACAGAACATCAGAATAGGTGACGCCGACATAAAAAACACAAGGCATACAAATATCTCGAGCCTGATGAAATACAAATCGGAAAGAACAACCAAACACACGAGATACAGTGCAGAATAGGTTTAGGTTTGGGCTGCTTTTTGGCAAACTGCGGGAGACCTTTTAAAAGTGATATACCCATATGCTTGAAGAGGAAAGTTTATGAACAATGCGTCTTGCCGGTAATTACATATGGAGCGGAAACTCTAACATTAACGAAAAAGTCAGCAGAAAATTTAAGAGTAGCCCTGAGAGCCATGGAGAGAGCCTTTGCTTGGAATAACTAAAGAGACAAAATTCCTGTTAACACTATCAGACCCAGACCAAAAACCAAAATTAAAGACATAGTGGAACACGTAACTCGAATGAAATGGAGATGGGCAGGCTCATGTGGCGAGAACATCTAAAGACAGGTGGACTAGAAGATTGTTAGAATGGCTACCTCGAGCAGATAAACGTAGCAGAGGCAGACCACCGACATCGCTGGACCGATGATGTAAAGAGGATTGCTGGAAATTGGATGATGACGGCCCCAAAATCGAGAGACATGGAGAAATATGGAGGGGCCTACGTTCAGCAGTGGACAACGATGGCTACATGATGATGATGATGATGATGACTAGAATTTATAGGACTAAATTAATAAAAAATATAGGATCTTCTTTCGATGCGCCGTAGTGAGCGCAACGGGTATCGGCAGCAAGACAGGCCGCATGCTGTTCCAGAGAGCATAGTAAAAGATATATCAAAGTGCCAGACGTCTTAAAATACTTTCTCGAAAACGTTGCTAGCTCTTAGACTATTAATTTTTAAGAGCGAAAGAAACTTGCAACCAACAATTTGTAATTTATTCATCTATTATTACTTGTATTACTTTATGATGTTATTTTTTAATATCAAGATGTGGGGGTTTGGTGACTATTACCGTAATGTCATATTGAGACTGATTAGAACTCTATATTAAAATTAAAAAAATGTTAAAAACTAACGATACAGACTTGGTCTTAATAATTATTAGTGACACTATCAGAACTAAGGATATTAAAAAATCCAATCTATTTTTCCAAGGAAGGGCAACGGCCTAGCTACGTCGAAACACCGGTTCCCATTAGAACACCGAAGTTAAACGACTTAAGGCGATGCTAGTGGATGGACGGGTGACCGATTCGCAACTCTGTATCGTGCTGTTGCCCAAGGCAAAAGTGTAAAATCTATTGACACACACTGCTCATTCACGCCGGTTCGAGGCCGGATGAGATCGGATATCTCGTGAGTAAGAGTCGATTTAGACACTTGCCAAGTTGGTAGGCCATTGACCATGATATGGACGAGGACCGCGGTTCGCATTCCGCGTAAACAAAGTAGACCCCGTCCAGATTAGTCCTGGCAGCAAAAAGGAGATGTTAACTTGAAATTTTTAATTGGGTATATTGATAATTGAGGTCTAAATTATAAGAAAATGCATTTTCTACGAAAACCTGAAGACATAGGTAAAAAATGATTTAATACAATTTGATAGACAATTAAATTGTGCATCTGATTCTCATAAAATATACTGAATGTTCCATTTAAACTAAAGAAGTTATTGCCGTTTAAAGCTCGTTATTATTTAAAAATAAATTTTAGACACTCTTTATAAGGTAGTATATGATTTTTATTATACAGCAACACAAATTTAGTAAATAGAAATAATTCAGTACAATATTTGGTTTTAAAGACTTAATACAAAACTAAATACCTACGCCTAGAAAAATAAAGCATTAAAATTATTACTGTATTTTGACAAAAACCTAAATATCTCAAAAACGGTAACATTAAAATGCGGTAAACCTTAATCAAATTTTCGTTTATTTTAATCGTAGAAACTAAATGTAATAATATACAGGGCGTTCGATTTAAAAAAAATACAACTTTGATATTTTTTATTTATTTAGGACACTCCTGTATCTTGTAAAAATATTTTTAAATTGTAGCTCTAATAGTCCTTCAATAAACCCAAAACTTACAATTTGCAAAAATCTAATAGTTTGGCTATAATACTCCGCGTCGTATGTGGTGAACAACCCTGTATATTCCAAAAAAAATTAAAGCATTAAATAAACATTTTTTTTCCATATGTTTCCAAATATTTTGAACATATTTTGTTTTTTCAATATTTAAATATACCGGATGCGTCTTAAAAGTGGCTTACCGAATAACTTTTTTATTTTTTCAGATAAAAAAAACGAGATTTGGTATATTAATATATGACATAAATTAGGATTGACTGACGTATTCAATTAATTGTTTTCGGTCACTTCCTGTTTCACCAGAAATGACTACAACTTTTGATTTTTAAATGGCACCCTCGGCATTTTTTTACTTTATTCGATAGAAAGTGACATTTTGAATAGAATGACATATCACATGTCCACTTTTGACAGTCACGTTTAATAAGGCTATGTTAAAAACACGAATTCTTAATCAAGGAGCCTTGGAAAAATAGATTTGATCGTTTCATTTTTTAATCTCTTGTCCTGGCCGGTTAAAAGAAGCCCGAATCATTTCTCAATTTTTTGAAATGAAACGACGCGCGACGATGGCTCATTGGCATATTTGGAAAAAGCATGTTTTTACGAATAATTTGATACCACGCACTTTCGAGTAAGATTTTAGTTACGAACCGCAAGTTATAATTTCAAATAAACCATATGTGAAAATGTTTCAAATAAACCATATGTGAAAGTGTTACTCGAGTACCATTCTATTCAGAGTGACATTTTCTATCGAATGAAGTAAAAAAATACCGAAGTTGTTATTTAAAAATCAAAAGTTCTAGTCATTTCCGGTGAAACAGGAAGTGATCAAAAACAATAGAATACCGTCAATGAATCCTAATTTATTTCATATACCAACATCTAACATACCATATCTCGTTTTTATCTGAAAAAATACAGTGCTATGGGGGTGAGCCACATTTGAGACGCACCCGGTATATCTTCGTTGATTTTTTTCTGGTATTGTGTTAATCGAGTCTCAACATTCTGATATTTTAGTACCTTCTTATTTTATATCAGAACTCTCTAAATAATAATAACTAATTTATATATATAGCAGAGAGAAAGATATATATATATATATATATATATATATATATATATATATATATATATATATATATATTAATTAAAATAATTATTTTTTATTAAAACTCATAATAATACTACTAGGTCTTACTTCATATTACTATTACTTACAAACCAATCACACTATAAAGTTATCAAAACCACGACCAGATATTTTGTATTACATCTTCTAACTTTACTACCTCTTAGGTACCTCCATCCTAGACTAACTCAAGTTGTTTTAACTTATAACCATATTCAGCTGAGTTTCCTGTAAATATAATATATTCCACATAGCTGCTGTTTGGATATACACATTCATTAGCCGTATCAAAACCCTATATCTAGTTCGAAGTTTCACTTCCTTGGCTTTGATTTGTCGTGTAAAGCTAATTAGGTAGTTAGAATAATTAGTCTTGGACTAAAGTTCACTGGTTTATTGTTTATTCTGTTTACTCGTCCTGGTGAGAGAAAATAATGAGTAGCAAAGGTTTTGTAATAGCAAATAATAGAAAAAATTTAATAATAAATTCAAACATTTCAAAAATATTGATTTATTAAATATGATGAGGCACGGGTGTCAAACTTCAAGTTTCATCATGGGGATATCGGAAACAAGAAGAAATACGGGGCCGGATTAATTGGAAGTAAACTTGCCTATTTTATTCAAATTCTAAATTATTCTTTTAATGTCAAACTATTTACGTGTAGAATGTAGAATGTTTAGGAGGGGAGTTAATCACCAAGCGACCTTACATATCTTGGCATGAGTATCTTCTTTTGAGTTATAAATAAGTTAAACTTCATCATACAGTCTCCCCATAGGGCTTTAACAAAAAGCCGTATCTGAGACGGCTCCACAGAGGCCAGTCATCCCCGACATCAGCCGTATCAAAGTTCATGGCAATAAAATGGTCGCCGTCTCTGGCGCACTTGGGTGATAAGGCGGGTGTTCTGGTATTTTCCAATTTTGCCGAAAGAATTTGCATTTGCTGTTGTTTCTCAGCTTCAGCCTGTTGAGGTGTTCGTTGAGGAGAGGTCCTGTTAGAAACCCCGTGACAAATCGAAGATTGTTTTACTTAAAAAAGAGCAGAGATGACCTGCAATTAGTCTGCATCACAGTGCCAGAAGAAATGTCCAAGCAGCAAGCACAATGGAGGTCATTCTAGACCTAAACACACTGCAGTATGGTGTCGAGTGGTAGTTTATGGCAATTGCGACCAATGATTAAGACATGGTCATGTGACGAACACATGTACTTGGGAGAGAATTTGTCAAGGGATGCAGAACGGGGGTCTGTGAACTACCACCTCAAAAGGAAAGAAGTTCGCACCTTATCCAAGCTCCGCAAGTGGAGTCGACATAAAACACCAAGAATGGATCCACCTTGAGTGGGACAGCACCGAGGCAAAGACACATATATTCACACACGCAGGCTACGAGCACATATTTCTCGAAGGGACCGAGAGAGGTAGAATAAGAGATTTGGGAGAAAGAAACAAACATAACACAATAACAGATTACAGACATTACACGACTCAGTGAATAAAAAACCCAACATAAAATGAGAAGTAAACTATCCACAACAAAAGGCAGGGACAGGGATAAAGGAGTATGGTTGGGCCCGATACAGAACTGAATACTTTCCGCAAACCAGAGGTGGGCACCTATTGCACCCGCGTATCCCTTGCAGGGATCAGAAATTTTAGGAAGACGTATCCGGGAAAGAATCGTAAATTATCTTGGATTGGAACTATCGAAAACAACCAGAAATTGCCCATCCATATGTTCCGATAGTCAAGACACTTAACGCGATCAAACTCAGTAACCAATTCATTCGAAGTTGGTCAAAAAAATGCCTAGAGAAACTAGACAAAATCTGAGGGCAAAGAAAATAAGAGTCTCTACTCTGGTGCCCTGCCCGAACGTCAAAGGGATAGAAAGCTATGGAAAAGCAAACGATTTTGCTAGAGAAGGAGCGAACACTCTCTAACTGGACCAGAACAGAACCGTTCTGTTCTCCAAAAGGAACAAACTGAAAGCGGAACTAAAAAACCTGGAAGACTCCATCCGCAAACTTGGAAGGGGGTGTCCTCCAACGGTCCTTAAGACAACCTACGAAAAGAGATATATACCAACTAAAAGAACTTTATAGCACAGGGAAGGAATCAAGGAGTATTTCCACATTGCTATATCTTAAACAAGAGCATAACACACAACACAATCACATTAAGCATTAACAGAGGGATATCAAACCAAAAATAATTACTACAGACACATAATTACTACCTCAAAGAAACACCAACATACAAGAGCAACATGAACACACATAGGAGCAGAGATAGAGACGGATCTAAGATTAGGACAGAAGAAGGGAGGACAACACAAAGAAACTTATATTATCACAAAGAGATCAGCCGAGACAGACGGACCATAATACGAATTTAGACAAAAAGAACCATATAGGGACAAAGAAATTCATAGGATGTAGCAGAGGAGAGAATAAAGGAGAGAGCTGGCCTCTGTGGAGCCGTCCTCAGCTACTGAGGCTTTTCTTAAAGCCTGAGACTGTATGATGAGTTATAACTCGTTATAACTCAAGAAAAGGGGAGACAGCACAATAGATCTATAAAGGTCGCGGTGATTAACTCCTCTCGTAAACATTCTACATCTACATTCTATCATTAAGTCAAGGATAGAACACATCCAATGATATAAAAGGAATACACGGCTCACATTAGACAATGAGATAGATATACGGTAAATGAATATCCACAATTAAGACATTGGTGCACAACACATATCATCAATTATAGCAGCATTGGAGCAGGAAAGAGTAGATTATAATGGTAAATAAAGACTTATATAATACATATATAGTAATGCCACCACAACTGTAAAACGAAACAACAGATAAAATTGAGGTAGGCAGAGGAGTTCGACAAGGGGATACTATTTCGCCTAAACTTTTTACAGCTGTCCTTGAATACGCAATAAAATCACTCTCTTGGGAGAATAGGGATATAAATATCGATGGTGAAAGGTTGACACATCTCAGATTCGCAGATGACATCGTCCTTGTCTCAGATAACATCGGAGATTCAAAGCAGATGCTCGAAGAATTAGTGCAGGCCTCATTAAAAGTCGGTCTCCGGATAAAAACGAGTCAAACGCAAATAATGACAAACACGTTTGTAGTATTTGAAATAAAAACAAAAAAAAAAAAAAAAAAAAAAAAAATATATATTAAAATATATCAGGAGAAAACAAATACAAAAATCGGAAAGAACAACAAACACACGAGATACAGCGCAGAATAGGTTTGGGTTGGGCTGCTTTTGGCAAACTGCGGGGGACCTTTAAAAGTGATATACACATATGCTTGAAGAGGAAAGTTTATGAACAATACGTCTTGCCGGTAATTACATATGGAGCCGGAAAACTCTAACAATTCAACGAAAAGTCAGCACGAAAATTTAAGGGGAGAAGCCCATGAGAGCCAATGGAGAGAGCCATGCTTGGAATCACTAAAAGAGACAAAATTCTAAACACTATTCAGCAAAAAAACCAAAAAATTAAAAGACACCATAAAGTGAACACGTAACTCGAATGTAATGGAGATGGGCAGGTCATGTCAACATCTAAAGACAGGTGAACTAGAAGATTGTTAGAAAGGCGAACTACAGAAGAGGAGAAGTCACGCAGATTACAAACAATTAGCCAAGGACAGACCGGAACAACGCTAGAGGACCGATGATTGTAAAAGGAGTTGCATAACGGAATTAAAGGATATATAGATGACCAGCCAAAATCGAGATGGAGAAATGATGGAGGAGGCCCTAACACTAGAACACACAGAAACAAGATGGCTGCACGATGATAGTGCTTCTAATCGCAAAAGAAGTACGCTTTAAAAGTCATATATTTTTGTTGGTTTTCAATTATTAATATAGGATAAGATTTTCAATACAGGCATATACAAATTCTACTATATAATGAAAAAAAAAAAAAAAAAAAAAAATAATATAATAATTTAAATAGTTTTAATATTTTTAAGTTCAAGGTGGGCTAATTAAAATAAAATAAAATACAATTATTTGTATTGTATTTTTTTTTTTTTTTTTTTTTTTTTTTTTTTTTTTTTTTTATTTATAATTATTTTTCTCATAGTCGATTCGTGTACTTTGACAACTTTGACAATGTCTCCTATCGACCTACTGAACTCGTGAAGACGTGAAGCTATAAGTAAAGCTGAAAATAAAAACAAAACAATATGTATAAATAATTAAGTAAGGATAAAATCTCAGGTTATTTCGGTCTATTTTCATTCAATGACACTTATTTATTCATTAAAGCCTTTATAGTGTGCTTGATGGTGTATAGTGGTTACTAACATCATCAGGAGATACCAAGAATTAGAGTTAAAATATGGGGTGTGCATTTACCGATATTTTAACTCTAATTCTTGGTATCTCCTGATGATGTTAGTAACTAGCTAAACGATGAGATTTTTACAAATTGTAAGTTTGGGGTTCGTTGAAGGACTATTAGAGCTACAATTTAAAAATATTTTTAAAAAAAAAAAAAAAAAAAAAAAAAAAAAAAAAAAAAAAAAAAAAAAAAAAAAAAAATTAAATTAATTTATTATATTAATTATTTATGGAAAAACACCTGTAACTCACACACACTACATGTTTTAGTTTTAAACGATTAAACTAAAGGCTAAATTTGTTGAGAAGCAGGTGTGTATAATTCAAAAACATAAACACCCTATAACGTATTTTGAAAATATTTTTTTTTTTTTTTTTTTTTTATATTAAACATTTTAAAGCTTCATTTCAATAGGTGAACAAACAGTTTCGAGGTATTCAATGTTTTATACTAAATATTTTAATGAAGTTCTATTTATATGGATCAGCTTATTGTGTTGCGAATAAAATAAAAAAATAATACTACCGTTATACAGAGTGTCTAAAAATTCTATTTTAAAATAATTATTAGCTTCAAACGGCATAACTTCTTTAAGTTTAAATGGAATGCCCTGTATATTTAGGAGAATCAGAATGCACATTAAATTGTCTATCAAATTGTATTTTTTTTTTTTTTTTTTTTTTTTTTTTTTTTTTAAAATTGTATTATACCCCTATATATTTAGACCTCATTTATCAATATATCCTCAATATACCCATGGAATATTGACATTTTAGATTTGTTTTTAAAAGGCAACAAATTACAAAATGTCAGGCTAGTCAAATATTAATCCGTTTTTAGCAAAACACGATAATAATTTACTAGCCCATTTGTATGCAAAAAAGAAAACTAAATTTATAATGCTTCTTATTAAAAAGAGTATAATCACATTAATTAAATAACTAAAAACCCATTATTTCCCTTGCCCATATACTAATTATGAATACTTATGCTGTGGTTCGTTAATAAATCTATTAATATAAAAAAAAAAAAAAAAAAAAAAAAAAATCAAATATAATAATAAGTTATCATATTACAAAATGTCTCTGTTGTTATAAATAAAGCACTTTATTAAAAAAAAGGAAATATCATTTTTAAGGTGTTTTTTTTTTTTTTTTTTTTTTTTTTTTTGGAAAATTTTTACAAAATTCAGTTTTTTAGTATTTGGAGCAAATTATTATTAATGCAACGCAAACAGTTCAGTTAATGTAGTTTGGATATACTGGAATCAAAATATTAATTGGTCCTCTTAAACAAAAAAATATAAAAAAACTTTTTTGATATTTTTTATGAAATAGAAACGGAATTATATCGACAATATTAATAACTGTACTCTTTAAAAATTTGGTACATCTTAAAAAATAATCTAAAATGTCAATAGTCAATGGATATATTGATAAATAAGTTCTAATTACAAGGATAAATGCATTTTTCTAAACGGAAACTTAAAGAGATAATGAATGAAAATGGTACTCATATATGATGAGACATTAAATTGTGCAATCTGACTTCTCGAGTAAATATATACAGGGTGTTCCATTATAAATTAAACAGTTAAAAAAAAAAAAAAAAAAAAAATTAATAAATATGTTTAAAATCAAATTTTTTAGAAATCAGCTTCTGTAATGAAGGGGGTATGTATTAATGTTTATTAATTGCATACATTCAGATAAACCTGATCAGGCTAATATGAGACTTCAAGCGTAAACTTTTTAGGTAATTAAAAGCTTTGATCACCCGGGAGAAATGAAGCTTAAAATTTTTACTCTGCAATTTAACAAAATTGAAAAAATATTCAAAATAACGTAAGGTTAAGTATAATAAAATCTGTTAGAATCAAATTTACCTTAAGATTTTAATCGTAGAAGACTAAAGAATGTGAATAATATAACAGGGGTCCATTTAAAAAAAATACACTTGATATTTTTTATTTATTTGGGACAACTCTGTATCTGTAAAGTTAATTCTTAAAGATTGTACCTCTAATAGTCCTTACATCGACGCAAACACAATTTTGTAAAAATCTCAAGTGCGTTTAGCCGTACAATACGTCCGTGTCGTGATGTGGTGAACACACCGCTGTCATACGGTTACACATAAAATTAATTTATACATTTAACTTTTGTCGAAAATTCTAAAATAAGTTAAGCTACGGTTATAAAAAAAATAATAGAATTTTTTTTTTTTTTAATATGAAATTAAAACAAAATAAGAAGACTATAAAGCATTTAAGAAGCAAAATAAAAATAAAAATTATATTTAGACCTATTTTATTGCTGGATGTATTTAGTTTATTGACCTTTGCATGGGTTTCTTCTGACCTTAACAGAAGTACTCGTCAGGAAGTACCAGCGTACTTCCTACGAAACAACCGAAAACAGATATTAAGATATATTTCCGTTTCTTGTATATTAAATTTGTTAATATGGAAAAACCTTGAGTGGTCGAGGACGATACACTTTCACTATAGAAAAATTCGTCTTGTTATCAGAATCTGAACAAAGGGAAAACATATTAAACATATTAATTGACTATCGTCGTAAATTTATATACAGGGTGGTCCGAATTGCAATGAGAAAACTTTGACAACATATTCTCCATACAAAAACAAGTGAAAAGGTTGATCTTCAATCTAGATATTAAGTAGTTCTCGAGAAACTTTAAATGTACGCTTAGCCTGGGACACCCTGTATATATTATATGCCAGTTACCTGCACCACATAATCCAGAAGGTCTTCTTCCAGAATGTATGCTGTCTCGCTTCATTCTCTGGACCAATCGTAGCGCTGTATTCGTCACCATTTGAGTTTTGTTGCCAAACTCCAACTTTGAGGCAAAACGTAGTATATACAAACAAGGATCTGGAAAAAACAGGTATAATTTATTGTAATATAGATTACAGTTATATAGGTATAAGCAATATAAACACAGATACGAAGGTTGTTGTGTCAACTAAATATTTTTAAAATACTCTTCAGGTCTACTTATTTCTCTAAGAAGTGTTGTAATCTATACTAATATATCAAAATCATTAAGTGACTGACAATGCAGCCTGAATTATATCACAGAATCCTGCTCTCAAACCACTCACGGTCTAAGAAGCTTGAATTTGTCGGCATACAAGTTGATCTCTAACGGTGGTAGAATCGTTCGATAAGAAAGGGATTTTTTGATTCCAGTTCAAAGAGGGTGAAACCACAACTCAAATATTAACTAGTGAACATAGTTTCTTTAATTAAAAAAACGTCAAGTTTCCGAGAAAAAACGCGTTAAAACACGTATATTTTATTTTGTTTTTTTAATTATTGTTAAAAAAAAGTTTTTTAAAAATGTATACAGGCGTGGTTTCGAAAAAATTGGTCAATGTGATTAATCACGAATCCTGCTTAAAGCAGAGCTTGAATACGTTACAAAAGCCTGATGTCTTTGGCATGAAAACAGATTGCTTTTAAGGGTGTAGAGGTTACGATAAGAAGGGCATTTTTGTCGAAAAACTCGGGATATTCTAAAAGGGGGTGAAACTTAATCCCACAGAATATTATAAATATCTTTTAATATTTAAAAGACCGGTGATTTTTCGGAAAAACTCTTAAACATTTTTTTTTTTTTTTTATTTGTTGTTTTAAATATTTTTAATGTTTTTTTATAAATTATACTACAGGGGTGTTCATAAAATATGACTTAAACTGCTTTTGCTACGTTGTTAAAAGCTGGTTTTTGCAAAACGGATTGACTGTGGGTGTAGAGGTTCGATAAAGAGGGGGTTCTCGAATCACAAATTCCAAGCGGTGAAAACGCTCCTCAATAAATTCAAAAATAATTTGTTTATTAACAAAAAACCGCGTTAGTCTTTCGAGAAACGCTTGGACAAGCATGAATATATGTTGGTTTTTTTTAGCATATTTGACATTTTTTTAAAAAAATCATACAGGCGTGTTCTCAAAAGTTGGGTAATTTCTTGAAATCCAACGAATTCTGCTTAAACTGCTTGCGACGCACACACAAGCTTATTGTTTGGCCCAAACGACGGAATTTCGAAAAGAGTCAAATCCAACGAGCATGCAAGAAACACCCCGTCACCAATATACCCGCACCAGTTACATAATAATATCGCCAATATGTTTTTTCTCATGCTGACATAAAATGTGAGAGAAATTTTTTATCCAGTTTGTATGATTATGGAAATTCTTGCTTTGCTTACCTCATTCACCATTAACAAATGATTAATTCGATACGCGAAACGAAGTCGCTGGTCACTCTAGTTTATCTTATATCAGGGTTTGTTTCAGGCAACATACTACACGGAGTATAGTAGCTAAACGACTAGATTTTACAAATGTGTAAAGTTTTTGAGGGTTTCGATGAAGGACTATTAGAGGTACAAATTTAAAATAATTTAAAAGATACAGAGTGTTCCAAATAGATAAAATATATCAAAGTTGTATGTTTTTTAAATGGTAAGACCACCTCGTATATTATTACATTTATTAGTATTCTACGAATAAAAAATAAAAGGTAAATTATGATTAACGATTTATTATAGCTTAAACCTTACCGTTTTTGAAATATTTTCAATTTATGTGAAATCAGTAAAAAAATTTAAGCTTCATTTCTCCAAGGGTTCTCAAAAGTTTTTTAAATACTAAAAATATTTACTGAAGTTTATTTTCTGATCAGTTATTGTGTTGCAATAATAAATAATACTCCTTTATACAAGGTATTTCTAAAATTGTATTTAATAATTAACTTATTAGCTTCAAACTGGATATAACTTGTTTTCATAAGTTTAAAATGGAAACACGCATGTATATTTACGAAGAAATCAGAGTGCACAATTTAATTGTCTAATCAAATTAATAATTGATAGCCATTTTTTACCTATTTCTTTAACTTTCCGTAGAAAATGAATCTTCTTGTAATTTAGAACTAATTTATAAAAAACAAAAAAAAAAAAAAAAAAAAACATTTTAGATTAATTTTAAAGAGTGTACCAATTTTTATTAAGAGTACACATATTAATAATGTCGATATAATTCGTTTATTTCATTAAAAAAATATAAAAAAAAAAACTGTTTAAATATTTGTTAAAGAGGACCAATTAAAATGATTCCAGTATTCAAGCTACATTAACTGACTGTTGCGTTGATTAAAAATAATTGCCTTCCAAATCTAAAAAACTGAATTTGTATGTGTATTCGACAGTGTGGTAAAAAGTAACACCGTTGTAAAATGACTACATAATTTTTTTGACTAAATGCTTATTTATAACAACAGAGGCGTTCATTTCATAACTTATTATTATATTTTTTTTTTTTTTTTTTTTTTTTTTTTTATTTAAAATAAGGCATTTATTTAGAGAATAATTTATTAACGAACATAATTAAGTATGTAGTTAATTAAGAATTTGGGCGGAAATACTTGTGGTATATTTAATTAATGGTAATAACTCTTTTATTTAAGCATTTAAATAGTCTTTTTTTTGCACTACAAATGGGCTAGAGTAATATTATCGTTTTACTAAAAAACTATAATACTACTAGCCTGTACATTTGTACATTTTGTTGTTCTTAAAACAACGCTAAAAATGTCAATATTCATGTATATTGATATAATGAAGGTGTAAAATAAGAAGCATTCTTCTAACGGGAAAAACTTGAAGGAACGCAGGCAGAAGTGGATATAATACAATTTGAAAGAACATAAATGTGCATCAGATTCTTCTAAAATATAGAGGTGTGTTCTGATTTAAAGTAAATAAAGTTATTGCCCGTTTAAAGCTAGTAATTAATTTAAATAAATTTTTTAGAACACTCTGTATAAGGTAGTATAATTTTTTATTAATTGCAGAGAGGAACAATAACTGGTCATAAATAAACTCAGTATTGTTTAGTATTAAAAACTTTGAAACACTAGAAAGGTTTAAAAACGACTTGAAAAAATCAGATTAAAATTTAAAAAATTGAAATATTAGATAGTAAAACCTTAATCTCCAAATTTACCTTTATGTTAATCGTAGAAACTAAAAATGCCAATAATATACAGGGTTGTTCTCTTTAGAAAATAATACAACTTTGAATAATTTTTATTATTTGACGGACACTCTGTAAATATGTAAATATTTTTTTTTTTTTTTTTTTTTTTTTTTTTTTAAAAATCTAATCGTTTAGCTACAATACTCCGTGTCGTATGTGGTGAACAACCCTGTATATTATTGGTATAGGTGTATCATTTAATTCTTTCACGTACCTCAAGAAAATGACAAGAAAAATTTTAAGAAAACGTGAAAACACGAAAAGGTCAGCTCGCTATAAGATGGTACTATGAACAAGTCGTTTTTGACAGCACAGGCAATATTAAGGAGTGTCCAGAGATGGTGCATCACATTCAAATTAATATGCAGGGTTTTCAGATATAATTATATTAAAAAATCCTCATATTTTTAATATTTTTTTTTATTTATTTATTAATATCTCTGAAAATATCAAAACATATTTAATAATAACTTAGGATTATGTTAAGTGATTAGAAAAGATGCCAAGAATGCAATAATAAACAGGGTGTTCCATTAAAAAAATCATCTCAATCCACTCACACTTTTTAATCCCCTAAAGTCACCCTGTAAAAGATAAAACATTTTCCTGAAATACATCCTAGTGTATACGTAAGGGTTGCACTCAATAAAATTCCCAAGTTTTATATATTATAGGAGCTACAGATGCCCGACGCACTATTGCAGAACCCCGTATATTATACAGGGTGTCCCAGAAATAAGTGCAAATATGTTAAGGGGTGGTAGATCTGGTCAAAAGAAACCAGTTGAGATATTTTACTTTGAAAATTTAAACAAAAAATGCTTTTTTGCTTAAATTTTGAGGTTTCTTTTCTGGATTTTCTTTAATGTAAATTTAATCTACCACCTATGTTGCTATATTATCAAGAAATTATGTTTTTTAACTTAAAACTAGCGATGGGAACTATCGAATGAATTAGACTATCGAATGGTTAATGAATGAATGATTTCAACTATCGAATGGTTTTATTCGAATAAAATCATTCATTCATTTGTATACTAAAGCATATGTGACAACCTCGCCGTGCGACTAAATGGTTATCGTTGAGTCACGACTATCGAATGCTTTTGATAAATGAAATTTAGTATTCGTTTGATTTTGTATGTGTCAGTGCATTATTAGTTCTTCCAATTTTTATAACTTCGCCGTATAAATACTGTCCTATTTTTGCGTTTACTAAAATAGTTAAAATACTAAAATAGTAGTTATTTTTTAATTTTATTTATTGACGATTATGTGCATGTGCAGGTGGTCAAAATTTTTCCGAAAATTTGTGTGGTTTTCCGTAGTCCGATCTTTCAATTATTTAATTTTATATGGTATATGGTCTATTTTTTAATGTGAAATTTTGAGAAGTAGCAAATTTAAGAGAGATGAGATGAACTTACAATTAATTTTAAAAATACACATTTGTATTGTAGATGTTTTAATAATATGAATTAGTTGAACTTAATAATCATATTTAAGTAATGTGGTTGCATAATCATATTTAAGTAAATGGTTATCGAACTGAAACTATGGGGTGAGAAAATTAAAATGAAAGTTTTACACGTGCCAATTTAAAAAAAAAAGTTAAGGATGTTTGTATTTTGTTTATGCTAATTCTCTTACATGTAGTTTTTTGCGAAGAAAAAATATTTCATTTATTTTTTAAAGTAAATGCCAGTAAAAGTAAATATAATTTTTAAATAGTAATATGAAGCACCTAATATAAATAATTTTGATTTCTAATTTTTTATTTATATTTTCCTTCCATTACACTGCATGCTTAGAAAATTAATAAATGTTTATATTTCATGGTTTTAAAATTTGTTGTTAATATAACAAATTAGTTCTGTAATTATTATTATTTAATAAACCAACGTTGTCAAAAAATTTAGAGACTATATTATTTTTAAATAGGATCTAATATAAATAATTTTGACATCTAATTTGTTGTTTATATTTTGCTAATACTTAAAAAAAATATTTATATTAAATCATTTTAAATTTTGTTGTTAATAGGTATAACAAATTATTACTGTTATTATTATTTATTAAACCAGTCTTTGCTTAAAAACATTAAAAATCATTTTCTTACATCCAAAATAACAAGTATTATTGCAGTGTAACAACAGGATATTAATAAAAAAAAATTCAGAATATATAGACATACTATCCCTAACTAACTAAAGCCAAACAATAATATTCTTTGCTAATATCAACTAATACCAAAATATGGCAACAGCGCCCTTCATAATGTATTTTCTGTGTAAATACTAGCACCTCAATAAAAAAAATAATGTGTCGTTATCTATATCTGACTCCGCAAAAAATCAAAGATGCCGGCTTCTTTCATAGCATTGCCACCGACCGCTGTCGGGTTTGGAAACCTACGTCGCCGGGCGACAACTAAAATTCAGTTAATATTTTATTATAATCGATCCTGACGAATGAATGAATTTCATAAATGAATGAATTTTATAAATGAATGGTTTTTGCAGCCGAATTTCTAGAATACAATATTTCAAGGCAGATGACGGATCTATTCGATAATTTTTATTCGAATAGTTTTCAACGAATGTTTTCTTACTAACTATCGAATTATTCGAATGAATTGCAACTATCGAATGTTTCGATAGTATTCATTCGATAGTTCCCACTACTACTTAAAACTAAAAAATTTCCAAAATTTTTTTCAAAAAATTCCAAATTTGACAGCCTGTATATTCCAATACGAGAAATAATCGTATTAATGATTTGGAATAGTTTTTATTGTTAATATCTGTTCTTTTCTATTTATAAACGTATACGTTTCAGGTCATTATTAACAACCTTATAAAACCGAAAACCATCTGTTACACTAGCATGGGCAGAACAAGGTTTATACCGGCAAATTAATCATTGTTTATGTGCAGTTTTCCTTTTAATAGATACATCCATTGTTAGTATTTTAACTTCTTGTAACATTAAAATTTAAGATCTACGATCTACAGGGTCGCTTTTATGTATGGAAACGGTCGATTATTGGGTAAAATAAAGGGTTGTTCACCACATACGACACGGAGTATTGTAGCTAAACGATGAGATTTTTACAAATTGTAAGTTTTGGGTTCGATGAAGGATTATTAGAGGTACAATTTAAAAATAATTTTACAAGATACAGAGTGTCCCAAATAAGTAAAAAATATCAAAGTTGTATTTTTTTTAAACGGAACACCCTGTATATTATTACATTTTTAGTTTCTACGATTAAAATAAAGGTAAATTTGATTAAGGTTTATTATACTTAAACCTTACCGTTTTTGAAATATTTTCAATTTTGTGAAATTGTAGTAAAAATTTTAAAGCTTCATTTCTCCAAGGGTATCAATGTTTTTAATGCTAAATATTTAATGAAGTTTATTTATTGATCAGTTATTGTGTTGCAATAATAAAAATGATACTACCTTATACAGAGTGTCTAAAAATTTATTTTAAATAATTATTAGCTTCAAACGGCAATAACTTGTTTAATTTAAATGGAACGCCCTGTATATTTTACGAGAATCAGATGCACAGTTTAATTGTCTATCGAATTATATTATACCATTTTTTACCTATCTCTTTAAGTTTCCGTAGAAAATGCATTTTCTTGTAATTTAGGGACTTATTTATCAATATACCCATGGACTATTGACATTTTAGATTATTTTTAAAGATGGACCAAATTTTTAAAGAGCACAGATACTAATATTGTCGATATAATTCGTTTATTTCATTAAAAAATAAAAAAAAACTGTTTAAATATTTGTTAAAAAGGATCAATTAATATGATTCCAGTATTCAAACTACATTAATTGGCTGTTGCGTTGATTAATAATAATTGCTCCAAATACTAAAAAACTGAATTTTGTATGGGCATTAGACAGTGTGATAAAAAGTAACACCTTAAAAATGATATTTCATTTTTTAATAAATGCTTATTTATAACAACAAAGACTTTAACTTGATAACTTATTATTATATTGATTTCTGACTCAAAAATCCACATTTATTTATAATAATTTATTAACGAACACAATTAAGTATGTCATTAATTAGTATATGGGCGTAAATAATGGTGTTATATTTAATTAATGGTATACTCTTTTATAAAGATTTGAATAGTTTTCTTTTTGCATACTGTACATTTTGTACATTTGTTGCTTTAAAAACAATATAAATGTCAATATTCCATGGATATATTGATAAATGAGGTCTAAATTATAAGAAAATGCATTTTCTACGAAAACTTGAAGGGATAGGTAAAAAAAGGTATAATACAATTTGATAGACAATTTAATTGTGCATCTGATTCTCCTAAAATATACAGGGCATTCCATTTAAATTAAAGAAGTGACTGTCGTTTGAGGCTAATAATTATTTAAAATAAATTTTTAGACACTCTGTATAAGGTAGTATCATTTTTATTATTGCAACACAATAACTGATCAATAAATAAACTTCATTAAATATTTAGCATTAAAAACATTGATACCCTTGGAGAAATGAAGCTTTAAAATTTTTACTACAATTTCACAAAATTGAAAATATTTCAAAAACGGTAAGGTTTAAGTATAATAAACCTTAATCAAATTTACCTTTATTTTAATCGTAGAAACTAAAAATGTAATAATATACAGGGTGTTCCATTTAAAAAAAATACAACTTTGATATTTTTATTTATTTGGGACACTCTGTATATTGTAAAAATATTTTTAAATTGTAGCTCTAATAGTTCTTCAACGAACCCCAAACTTACAATTTGTAAAAATCTCATCGTTTAGCTACAATACTCCGTGTCGTATGTGGTGAACAACCCTGTACAGGAGGTACCGCAAAAAGTTAAATATAAAAGTTATATAGGATTTATAAATATCTATTAGCGGGTAATAAATTTAAGTATACAGGTCGGTCATAAAGTCGTGGCACATCAAAGTTTCATTTTTTTAAATGGAACCCCCTGTATATTATTTAACCGACACAAAACGATAACTACCTATACTTGTATTCATTTAAAACTTCCCAATATGGCGGACTTCAGTATGGGAGGCTTAAAAAACGAAAATCTCTAAACTGGAATCGACTGTAGTTCAAATCGTTCAAATCTAAGGTTCAAATTGATAATCTGTGGTAAATCTAATTGAACTCTGACACTTGGCTGACTGCCGTCTGACGTTTACTTTTCCTTTTTCTAAATATTTTCATTATTTTTTGAGTTTTTATTTACAAATTCTACTTGATTTTGTTCTTTTATTTAACCAGCAGCCTACAGTACTAATTATATAGTTATAAATAATCTTTTCACCTATCAAAAACTGAGGAATAGGCTGGAAGATATTCAAAATGTGTAAAACGCTTAAAAACGTATTAGAAAGCATTGACTCGTCCACAAATTCGTGAAAATAAGTTAGTCTAGAGGTTTGTAAAAAGGTCTCTAATTTGCGGGTTGGTAATATGTATATTTTCATAAATTATATCTACAAAATTTATTACCTTATAACTTTTTGCTAAAGACTTTGTAGTTGATACAGTTTAGCAGTATATAAAAGAACTGTTTAAATAAGATGTTTGAAAATATATAGCTGTTTTTGCACACATCAATTCAATTTGTGATTAACTGTACTGAAATAAAAACAAATTAAGAGAAATGGGGTGATCTATCAACTATAACATGAAACGCATCATCCTATTCCAAGTCTTCTATTAATTTCACTTATTAAACAACTATAATTATTCAATAATCTTGATAATTCTAGGAACTCTCAGATATCGACAAAACATGAAAACAAAAATTCACTTCTTATAGTTCTTACGTCCCTTAACTAAAATATAAGAAACACACACACACAGGGCAGTTCATATTCTCAATGAGAAAGTTTATAAAATACCTTTAAGTAAAATCTTTTCGGATCTGCGGTAAATACCTTTATTAAATAATTTCAATAATCTATGTTTTTATTTACGATTTATGACAACTACCTAATAACCTAACTTTAACGTCAACTTGACAATCGAAAAATGTTATTGTTAACCAAAGAGTAATAAATTTCTGAATTTGCTAACGCCAACTTATTTTTCATTAAAAAAAAATTACCAATTTTCGTAACTAGGTCGGCCATATTGAGGAACTTTTAAAAGAATTGTACTATAGTTGTTAACGTTGAACTAATTAGACAGCCATGTTGAAGTAACGTCAGACCAAATCACAGCCACCTAGATTTGATCAAATAATAAAGATCTACCCAGATCAAATCATGTAAATGAAAATATCTAGGAAAATCTTTGTTTGAGGGGTAGGGAACCTTAATAATATTTTGAAGAGATATGAATTCTCCATTGAATATCGGAATAATATACTGGGTGTTCCATTTAAAATAAAACATTAACATGCTTTTAAAGGTGGCCAATGTTCAATATTAATTTTGTCTCACCCTGTATAACTTTCTGGATCAAGTTTTAATTTGATTTAAAGTCAATAGTTAATTTAACTACATATTAGGCTATACCGGGTAAATTCCAATTTAGGTAGCTTTTGTTGTAATTTAAAAATTGTTCTTTATTTCTAGAAAATATTCAATACACACACCGGAAAAGTCTAGGGATATTACAATTTTATCCAGCCATCGTCAGTAATTTTATTATTTGCATTTCTGATATAATAAAATTAAAATAAACAAATAGTTTACAGGACGTATTGGAAATAAAAATGCGAAATTTACAGAATTTTTCAAATTTACCTTGATTTTTATTGAACTCAAAAAAATACACACATTTTTTTTTATTCTAAACATCAGTGAATTAAAAAAAAAGATAAAACCAATTTTACTTAATAAAGGGTATAGCCTCCTCTACTGTTCATTACAGCCATACATCGTCTCTCCATGCTCCTGATCAGGTTGTCGATCTCTTCTTGAGGTACAGCCTGCCACGCTGCATTCACGGCCCGAACCAGATCCCTACGAGTTTCACGAGGCCTACCTATTCTCAAAATTCTTCTTTGGACCGCGTCCCATACGTGCTCGATGGGGTTGAGGTCAGGAGATTGTGCCGGCCAGGGTAAGATATTTAATTGATGAGCATTGATAAACTCACTTACCACTCTGGCTGTATGAGGCCGTGAATTGTCATGCATGAGAATGAAGTTTCTCCCAAAATCATTGGCATAAATATGGTAACACGATAGGCTCAAGAATTAAATCACGATATATGATTAATGTTAGAAACCTTTCAAGAAAAACGAGATCTGTTTTTCGGCCTAACTGACTCCTCCCCAGACCATAACTGTTCCACCTTGATAAGGGTGCACTTCCTGAACATAATCCAACCGAATAAGATTTTCCGGTTCTCTCCATACCCTAAGCCTTCTCGAATCCGGATGAGTTCCAAAGCGTGACTCATCCGTGAAGAGAACAGTGGCCCATTGTTCATTCGACCACTGAACATGATCTTGAGCCCACAAATATCGTACCTCTCGATTTCCCCTCGTTAAGAGGTGAGCTCTCCAGGGACGTCTGCTTCTTAAGTTGACCTCTCTTAATCTATTGCGAACAGTGTCAGGACTAACGGTTACATTATGTGTTTCCTGGAGAATTAAACTAAGCTCTTGTGCTGTAAGAGTCGGTCGGCGTCGAGCATTTAATTGTAAAAAATGATCTTGCTGAGGGGTAGTAATGCGATGTCGCCCTGTGTGCCTTTCAGCAACATCACCACTTTCACGGTAGCGTGCACTTAATCGCGATATTACACTTTGCGTTGTATTTAATGCTCTAGCTACGTCGATTTGGCGCATTCCAGCTTCGAGCATACCCATGGCCCTTAGCATTTCGTCTCTGTTAAGATGTCTACGCTCCATAATGTCGTTTAATACTAAACAGAGTTATTTGAATGAATTCTGGCCAGTTATCATAAAAACATAGCCAGTACAGGTTAAATTCGAACAATTGATGCTAGGTGCTTTTTATACATTTGACAAAAAATGCACAAACACTTCTGCAAATATCCCAAATTTAGAAATAACTAGTGTGACTACTTCGTTTCAATCGAAGTAGAAAGAATCGGCCTACAAATATGTGGTTGTTTTTTCATAACATCTATTTTTAACTTTAATAAAATGATATCCCTAGATTTTTCCGGTGTGTGCATGTCAAAAACATTTTAGTCATATACTTTATAAATACAGGGTGCTCATTTCTAAAAATACAACTTTGATATGTAACTTTTTTTGGGGACACCCTGATAAACTCTCTATATTTTTAAAAAGTGCTATGTATTAATCTACATACGCTTACAAAATTTCATTTCAATACAAATTGTCGTTCTCCTTGGAACCTCCGCGGCGTATAAGAGGCGCCACCCTGTACATTTTTTGTAAGGAAATCATAAAAATATAGTATTTATACGAAACCCTCGGTATAGTCGAGTCCGACTCGCATATGTTCGGTTTTTTTTTGAGATATCAGTATGGAGAAAATACAGAAATTATTTTCTTAAGTGTTATAAAGCTATAAAAAAACTGTTAGCATCTTGGTACACAATGTAAAGCGTTAAAGTTAGTATAGCTATAACTTTAAGTACTGAAAAGTTCAAGTAAAAAATTAAAAACGTTTAAAAGAAAACAATACTTTGAATTTGACCCACTTTCTGTGAAATACAAAGTAATCCTATGCAATGTATTAAAGGAAAGATTTCATTAACGTAAGCACTTGAATGAAACAAACAAATTGATTAATTGATTTGCCTTCGTTCTCCAAAGGTTGGGCTAGGTCATTAGAAAACGAGAGTACTATGATTAAATAACAATATAAAATGTACTCTAGTAGTTTAGTACTACATATTTGAAATGTATGTCGTATAAAAATTTTCCATGCTAATAGATGGTCTGACCAGACCTCAACTAAACAAAATAAACCTATTCAATCTGTTTGAAAGTTAAGGAAAAATATGACTTATTATACAGGGTGTGTATAAAGAAAAGACATGTGGCTATCTATTTCATTAATTAAATTGTTGGAATGTCAAATAATATTGGCCGTAGCTGTCATATGGAACTGATCGATTAAAAAATTATCATAAATAATTTTTTTCTAGTATGACATGGCCAGATCTATTGTTTTACATCACTTGACGTTTACAATCATAGGCTACTGGTTAAAATCAAGAAAAATATACAATTTCCAAAGAGATTTTCAAACTAAATCTTAAATAACTTAAAAACGATTTATTTTAAGTATAGGAAGATATATACCTAGTTAAAAAGAAACAAATTGAAAAGCCTTTTCATTAGTGAAATAAAAAAGTGGGTTCGATGTAAAAAAAAATTATTTATAAAAAAATTTTATTCGCTCAATTCCATGACAGCTGCGGCCATTATTATATGACATTCGAACAATTTAATTTTTGTAATAGATAGCCGCATGTCTTGCTTGATGGCACAGTGGCTGTGGTATTACCATAGAATAAGGAAACTAGTAGTTTTACTCCTTGTCAAATCCTTTGTTCTTTTTCTGCCACTTTATATGACCTTGTTCTCGCCTGCGTAGCTGACGACGTAGCTGTATAGTCGTGGTCTATTAACTAGGCAAAGTATAGACGTGGCACTCGCCATAGTTTCACAGATATGTATTTAGGAAAATATGAGTTCACAATAAAATAAAATAAAAAAAATTATCATCGAGTAAAAACTTGCTTGAAAACAGAATATTTTCACATTTCGTGTAGGTAACAATTCTTCTGTATCTGAAAATCTTCTGATGGGAAGAAATATTATATTATAGATTTAAAGCAAGTTTAGTTTTCTGTAGATAACTGGATTCGGCATAAAATTATGCTATAGTACACTGTCTTTATTTAAAGGACACTGCGGTGTTGCCAATCTATTTGTTATTTACTAAAACTTTGGTTAAAAACATTATATACGAAAGGTGGTAAAAAACTAGAGTGAATATAACTTTATTAATACTTTGCTATGTTTTCTTAAACATGAAGGATATCGGAATAAATTCGTGTAGAAAAATTTACTTTATCGTATACAGGATATTTTTTATGGCGTCACCAAAATCGAAATATTAAAAAAATGTTGTATCTCATTTTTTTTAAATGCAACATTGTATATTATTTTTCTTTCAGATGTAGAATTAAAAGGTGAACATTTTTTGACAAGACAAGACAGACAAAGATCATATTAGGTGGCTTTGAAAAAAATTTACTGTTGAAAGAGTCATATGTAATATAATACTGCGAATATCTGCGACAGCGGTAAAGATTTAGAAATACTTTAAATTAATAAAAAAATGTTCACTTTTTAATTCTGCATCTGACAGAAAAATAATATACAGAATGTCGCATTTAAAAAAGTTGAGATATACCATTTTAAATATTGCGATTTTGGTGACGCCATAAAAAATACCCAATAGACAATAATGTATATAGAATGATGTAAAATAATAAAAAAAATCAAACTAACTTTACCATAACTTTTTTTGTGACACCCTGTATATAACAAAATAGTTTAGGATACACCCCTTTATAAACCTTGAAACATATGAATAAAACTTTTTCACATCTTCGACAACGACGACGATATTGGACTTCCTCGCACTAATGGGCCACCCTGTATATTTACGTATATTACGAGCACTTATAATAAAAAATAAATAAAAAAACATAAAAAATACACTAAATTTATAAGAGATTATGCTATTATAAAATTCTTTCAATTAAAAAATATGAATAATTTGCGGACACTTTAGATGTACAAAATATTTACTCTAAAATTGTTTCAAAAACCGATTTATATAAATTATCTCGTAAATTATTATTGGAATGAAAATTTTATGGAAAATCCCCTGACCAAAAAATATTTTCATGCGCATATTTGAGACAACCTGTATATCTAAAAAACTATTTTTAAAATCTGCACACATGCTGAAAAAAATAATAACATTTAATTAATTACATAATATCTCAGCTTCTAAAATAAACAAATATAATTAAATGTTAATTGATAATTACTATCAGCTTGCCGATTTACATCCGATGGAAATCTAAAACAACTCAAAGAACAATTTTTTGAATTATTTCCACAATTAATAGCAGCGCACAGTAAGGCACTCATTTTTTGTCAATCCGTCCCTGTGCTCGGACGCAACGCTCGAACCTCACAGCTCGACGGACCGAATTCAACTGAAACGCTTTGCAACCTGCCGATATTCGACAGCTTGCAAAAACTGGCAGAAAATATTTGCGAGAGTGCTACTACTCTTTTCCTTAAACTATGGTATTACTAAATTTGACGTTTAGGCTATACACATATTTTCGACAGAGAACAACGATACCGCCGACGCCTTCCGGGAAGCCATCAAAGAATCACTTCCACCGATAACTTCAATCTCAATCGTGGATGCTGAACATGGCTGGACACAACTAAGAGATGCGATTCACAAAACCAGCGAAGCAGTACTGGGAAAATCCAACAAAAAGAAACAACCAGACTGGTTTAACGAAAATCAACCGCATATACAGGCTTTGTTGGAACAAAAGCATAGAGCACATCAGGCCGTCACTGCAAATCCACACAATCCAAGACAAGGCAGCCAACAACACGCTCCGAAGAAACCTGCGCCAACTAAAGGATAACTGGTGGTTGCAAAAAGCTATCTGACTTCGAACTAAATCTGACCTGAAGCGACGTCAGACTTTGTGCAAATTTAGGTCAGGTGCTGGTGATACGACCGGTGACGTCGCTTACCTATTAAAAGCGACGTCGTTGGATCCGAGTCGGTAAATCCAACGATCTGTCGACGTACAAAATAACAACGTACCATTTTTATTAATTTCCCAACGTCGTTCCCACGTTGCCTTGCACGACGTACATATACTTGAACTAGCCCGACGTCTACCCGTTGTCCGAATAGGATACGTCTCACTGATAATCCCTAAAGTAACGTCCAATTATATTTTGTTGTATTTTATGTTCATATTTATAACCTAATTTACGTATCTCTATTTACGTCAGTAAATACAACCCATTAAGTAGCATTTGCGACCTAATGAACATCATGAACATAACCTAATAAAAAGTTTTTGTAAACAAACTTAATTTTTTTATTATGCCTAAAAAACACTAAAAAGGCATTTAGACATTCATCTACATTTACAGAAAGAGGTCGAGGCTTTTGCAAAATAATAATAGTAGTAGTGATGTCTTGCCTCCACCCGTAAATGCTTTTTATCCGGAAGAGATGCTGCATTACACTGGTGCATCTTAATTTCATTTTTTAGCTTAGGAAACTAGCAGACCCCATCCTCCTCCGACATGTGAGGTTAGGCTTAAAAAAGTGGCTGCCCATTTTTTTAAGGAGAAAACAAAAACTAAAATATAGTTCCACTAATCACTGATACGCAAAGTGAGGTTACGTGGCGTACGTTGGAATTATATAAGTCATAATATGATTGCCGGTCGTCCGGTTTGATGACTTCGGTCGTGTGAGACGACTAATGTTGGAGACCCGGTCGGAATTGGTATATTGGTAGTTCATATTAAGTCGGACACAGAAATCCGCCATTCTTAACACATATCCGATTGTCAGCCATTTTAAAATCGTTTTTTGTTTTTAAAATTTATATTCACATTTCGATTTCTAGTAGAATAATATTGATAAGGTTCAGTTTGGGGGGAACCACAGTACAGTTTTATGATTAAACCAGCTAGAAAATTAAAAAAAAATATTTTGCGAGTTACTTTTTTATAGATATTTTTATTTCATAAATCTACCTAATTTTGAAGGCGCTCGTTGTTTTCCGGAGTATTTTAGTCAGATATATCAAGAAAGTGACTTCCGTTGACAAAACTGATGTCTGGATTAATGATTCAGAATTATTATAATATGAATTAGATAGGCACTTATAGTTATATTCGAGGAGTGATTATGAATCCATTTGTAATTAGGTAGTTTGGTTAGGTTTTTATGTATTCTTGGTAGCGAATATGAAACCAAACGTAACGTAAGTGTTTAGCGACGAATTTTAAGTGACTAAAATCCAACTTAATATGACGTTGGTTATTGGTAGAATTACATTCCCTATTAGGTCAGATACCGACGTCGAGGCGACCCGAATCTGTATTCCCCATTTAGGTGCAAATAAGGGTCGTCAGGCGGTCGAACCGACCGACGTTGGTACCCGACGTCGGGTTTATTGAACGCGACGTATACCCGACGTTAGATAACGTCCAAATGCTACTTGGGGTCATATTGAAAATATTTTTAATCGATAGATCTCGTTGTAAAACAATGATGTGCAAAGATTCTTCAATCTAGATATTGTGGTTCTATAGAAACTTCTAATGCACGATCAGCCTAGAACAGCCTGTAGGTACACAAAATTATAGGGGTAAGCTACAAAAGCACCACCAATGTATATTAACACCACTTCTAAGTAACTAGCATATAATTTTTCTCCAAGTTTGTGTATTTTTTATTGGATTTTTTGACATCACAAAACAAAATTTCCCCGCTCTTTAATAAAAGTTATACAAAGAAATACTTTAGTTGCAAAGATCAGAATCTCAAGTCTTACGGTTGTATTAAATTTGAAATTCATTTCCCGTTTTTAATGTCTTTGTTATCGCTACGGGTCGTTACATGTAAAGGCGGTAAAACTTGCAACAATGTTAATGCAATTCGCCATAAAACATTTTTACAATTTGACATAATATATAAAATAAGAAATAAAATAAGAAAATAAAAGTTTAATACAATATTATTATTATTATTATTATATTATAATAATAGTTAAATATATAAAATAAGAAAGAAAAGTTTGGTAAATATATCAGAAATTTGCTTCATATCAATGAATTCTTTAAAAAGTTTCATACAAAAGTATTCTAAAATTTAAAAAAACAGTGTGTGCACTATATGCGCATATTTGAAGTAAAACTTCTTACTAACAGCAAAATAAAACACTAAATCACCACAATACACCAAAACACTTTTACTGTTACACTGGAGGTGCGTTTCGCTAACCATGTTAGCATCATCAGCAGATAATCAAGACTCTTTTTTGGTGTATTGTGATGATTTAGTGTTTTATTTTGCTGTGTAACACCAAAGGTTCGGACCCCCAACTGTAATTCTTAATAAGAGCTATTAATTTGAAAGATTTGCAGAACATGTTTGAAAAAGTGACATATAATGCCGTTTTAATATTAATATTATTTTCAACTAGCGTGTACCAGCCACTTCGTTCGCGCCGAATTAATAATTTGTAATGGTGATGATAAAGCAAAGCAAGAATTTCTATTAACATACAAACTGGATAAAATTTTCTCACATTTATGTCAGCATGAGAAAAAACAATATGGCGATATTATTATATAACTTGGTAATATTTGAGGGGTAGTTTCATCTTGTTGGAATTTGATTTTCGAAAAATCCGTTTGCCAAAAATAAGCTTTTTACGTCAAGCAGTTTAAGCAGAATCGTGGTTAAGAAATTCCCAACTTTTTGAAACACCCTGTATGATTTTTTAAAAATTTCAAAATATGTAAAAAACAAATAAATTATGCTTGTCCCAGCGTTTTCCCGAAAGACTAACCGTTTTTTAAATAAACAACAATAATATAACAAATATTGTAATATTTGAGGGGCGTTTTCACCCTCTTGGAATTTGAGATTCGAGAAACCCCTCCTTATCGAACCTCTACATTCCACAGTCAATCCGTTTGCCAAAAATCAGCTTTAAACGTCAAGCAGTTTAAGCAGAATCGTGATTACTCAATGGTCATATTTTATGAAACACCCTCTATAAATTTATAAAAAATCTTAAAATATGTAAAACAACAAAATAAAATATACGTGTTTAAGAGTTTTTCCGAAAAACTCACCAGTTTTTAAATAAAAAATATTTTATTAAACAAACAAACAAACAAACAACGCTTTATTGTGCAAAAAGCCAAAACAGCTTCATCGACAAAGCACTCACAAACAACAAAATCACAAAAAAATACAAACAACAAAAAATACACAATACAAATAATACAATTCAAAAAAATTTAAGTCTTTAAAATTACAAAAAAATATTCGAAGTATAGTTTCACCCCCTTAGAATTCGAGTTTCGAAAAATCCCTTCTTATCGAACCTCTACACCCTAAAGTCAATCTGTTTTCCAAAAATCAGCTTTTTACGTCAAGCGCTTTAAGCAGGATGGTGATTAATCAATGACCAGATTTTTCGAAACATCCTAAATACATTTTTAAAAAATCTTAAAATATGTAAAAAAACAAAATAAAATATACGTGTTTAAGCGTTTTTTCGGAAACTTGACCGTTTTTTAAATAAAAAATATTGTAATATTTGAGGGGTGGTTTCACCCCCTGGGAACTGGAATTTCGAAAAATCCCTTCTTATCGAACCTCTACATCCTAGAATCAACCTGTATGTCAAAATTGAGCTTCTTACGTTGAGTGGTTTGAGCAGGATCGTGATTAATCAGTAGGTCAGTCACTTGATTTTATATATTAGTATTGGTATATAGATTTTCTTAGTTTTAAATCAAATATTTTTTGTGCGATCCTTACCACTTTTCGTCTCGCTAGCTCGTGTGTCAAGGCCTTAATTTGTTACTCCCGGCGCGCCTTAAGAACTTTTTATTTATTACGTCATATTATTATGACTTACCATTAAAATTAAAGCACTTTATGTAGAATTAATTTATTTTTAATTACAATATTTTTGGGGATTTTCGAGTCCATATGCAATGTTCTGTGTGTATTTTAAGCCCTGTGTTGGCGTAAATATCATTTTAATTAATCTATTTTAAAACGTTTTGTTTGTTTTTGTTTTGGTTGCTACATAGTATTATGTTTACTATTATGGATAGTTAAAAATACTTTTATGATCAGATAGTGAATAAAAAAAAATTTTTTAAATTCAAACGGTTTTATTATCTTATGTGCACTGAAAACTAGAAAATAATAATAACAATTAGGTATTTTTGAACTTCTAATCTCAGAACATATTTTAGTACTAGGCAGAATAGTTTTTAGGCATATTAGACTAAAATGCAAAAACGTGGGGGCCCATTAACTATTGCTGTAATACTTCTTCTATACTAAGTGCGGATTGCATCGACTTATTATAATCGTAACTGGAGATTTTGACAATCAATAACCAGCCGTGGCGGCTTCACCAGCGAACGCCGAGCTCATGATCTACCAAAAGTATAAAGATATGCTTGGCCATAGTAGGATTTCAGAGGGGCCCCATCATGTTTTTATTTTAGTCTACTATGCCAAACCAAACCAAATACCTAATTGTTATTAGTTTTCTTGTTTTCAGTGCACATAAGATAAAACCGTTTAACTTAAAAAGTTTTTTTGCCGATTTTTTTATTTTCTAGTTTTTTAGTATTTAACGGAAATGCTCTACCGTATATTCCTCATTCTATTTAATTCATTTAGTGGCATCATTATTACATGGTTTTTACCTGATAATTTATTACAATCTGACGCTCAGGTGTTTCTTGACGCTAACAACTCTCTCTCTGTCTGTCGCGTTCTGATGCTAGCCTAGACTCATGACGCTCAGGTGTTTCTGACGCTAACAACTCTTTGTCTCTCTCGTTGTGATGCCAGCCTGACCTCATGACGCCTTCAGGTGTTTCTGACTCTATCAGCTGCCTTTTGTCTCTCACGCCGTTGTGCTATTAACCTGGCATCATGTTGCTCTGGTAGGTGTTTCTGTTGCTAACCGTTCTCTTCGTTTCTGTAGTCGACTATAGGTTTCATTTTCACTTTCTTTGCACGTTTCTTGTTCTATATTTTTCTTTTTCGCCTTTTGAGCTCTCTTCGTTGTGTAGCAGTTTCTGTTTTTATTTTTGTTTGTTTTTTTTATTTATTGTTTCCAAGTTGTTCCCACGAGTAATGGACATTTTAACGGTCGACCCCCCCCAGAGGTTCAGTAGTAGAGGGCAAGGCTATAATATACAACAAGAGGCGCCCAATCTTGAGGGGAAAACGCTTGCGACATTACATTTAGCCACCCTAATGCCAGCGGCAGTCCTCTCAGCATCGTTTTTAACCTATTACCTTAACTTGGGTGGTAAAGTTACCGCTAACTACGTAGGTACATCTAATCACCTATTTTTTATCTGTCCTTCTAACGTCACACAATCTTGGATACAACTGTTCTGGAGACGACTACTCATGCCCTCACCTAATACGCCATTTTGTAACGACGTCCATCTTGGATTTTAAATTTTGTCATAATCACAGTATTCTACTAGTGTAGCCCTTTCATTTGATACCCATATTGAGGGGGTTGTGGAAAAATATGAAATCCGCCATTTTGTACCGGCGGCCATCCTAGATTTACAATGTTATTGATATCACTATATTGTATTGTCATCGGAACTAAAGGTGTGTACCAAATTTCAGATCAATCTGACAACAGGAAGGTACTTAAATTTCAATTTCTAATTTTGACCCAAATAAACAAACAAATAAATAAATACCGTACGGGTCGTACCGTACGTAACTTCCCAATTTTCTATAGGATCTTATCACAAAATAAGATTCGACTTACGTCGTTTCGACTGAAGGCGCTGTTTTGAAGAACCTAACCTGCCGTAAGTACGAGGACTGCCTGTATTAGTATAGATTTTCTTAGCTTTAAATCAAGTATTTTTTGTGCGATCCTTACCACTTTTCGTCTCGCTAGCTCGTGTGTCAAGGCCTTAATTTGTTACTCCCAGCGCGCGTTAAGAAGTTTTTATTTATTACGTCATATTATTATGACCTACCATTAAACACTTTATGTAGAATTAATTTATTTTTAATTACAATATTTTTGGGGATTTTCGAGTCGATATGCAATGTTCTGTGTGTATTTTAAGCCCTGTGTTGGCGTAAATATCATTTTAATTAATCTATTTTAAAACATTTTGTTTGGTTTTGCTGTTTGCATTATTTTGTTAATAACGCTACGATAGATATGGCTATTTATTTACGTTTACATTCGCTTTGATAGTTTCGGTCGTACAATATCAGTTGTAATTATTCCTCCTTTGTTCAAATATCAATAATTTTATTGTTATATTCTTCTTCCTTAATTATGTCAATGTAACAATAGTCCTTGTATAATCACGCGTTGATTTTTCTACGTCATTAGAAAATTAATGGTTCTCCTAGTACTTATTGTCGCTAAACGTTAGGTTAGTATTCTGCAAAAGTACCATTTTTGATCACACTTGAATAAGAACGATAGTTTTAACCTTATTTCTTAAACTAATCATCATGAGAAACATAGCAACAATATTAATATTCTTGTGATAGTTTATTTAAATATTTTTTTGTGAAATACTTGATTTAAATTTATATGCTGATTGTACGAGCCCTAACAACTATAATATGTTGGGACAAGGTCATATTTTGGAATTATTGCCCTGGTTTTTCAAAACGACTAAAAAATATATGTTTCATTTTTTAAATATAAACATAGCCATATATCCTAAACAACTTGACAATATTTTTATGAATTTGTAAATCAATCCATATTTACAGTAGCGGATTTTGTTAATAAAAGGACAAATTTGCCTGACAACTAAATGTTGGGACAAGTATTTTTAATTAATTAATATCATAGGCGGCTTTGTTATAAACGTCACAAATGTCGCAAACTGTTTACTTCAGCATTGACAGCTTGTAAGTGACTCGATACTTTGAGTAGCGAGACTTACTGTAAGTAATTTTATTTTTTTTAATTTTCAATTTTGTTAACATAATCCAAAGTAATGGTCCGTGGAAAAGCTACAAATCAAAAACTACGCGAAATTATCATTCGTCAATACTGTACGGGAAAAACAATTCGAAAAATTTCTGATGATTTAAGTATTCCAAGAACCACGGTCTTTAATATAATAAAAAAATACGGCGAATCTGCCAATGTAGGCGTTAGAGGTAAAAGTTCGGAAAGGCCAAAAGTTGTATCTCAGAGAGATTTACGAAATTTAGTAAAAATTTGCAAGTCTGCGAGAAGAAGTACTCTTCGCGAAGTAACAGTTAAATGGAATACTGTAACTGGATTAAATATATCAAGAGAATGTTGCCGAAAATATATCCATAAATGCGGTCTGGGGTTTTACAAGGTAAACTTTATTTTGTGTGGATAATTAATTACCTGAAGATTATTGATACAAATTCTTATTTAGGTCAAAGAAAACCGCTACTGACAGAAATTCAGAAGAAAAATCGCTACAATTGGGCAAAATCTAAATTATCGTGGACACAAAATGATTGGAATAAGGTCATATTTAGCGATGAGTCTAAATTTGATGTTTGCGTTGGAGATCATCGAAAAAGAATAATACGAAATAAAGCAGAAGCCTTTCATAAAGATTGCTTAATGGTTGTTAAATTTCCTAAGAGGATTATGGTTTGGGGTTCCATGTCAGCAAGAGGTTTGGGCAAATTAAATTTTATAGATGGCACTGTTAACGCCCAAAAATATCAACATATACTTGAGACCTCACTTTTGCCTAGTGTTCAAGAATTCTTTCCAAACGAAGACAATACTTTTCAACAAGATGGAGCATCGTGCCATTCAGCAAAATCAACTAAAAATTGGTTCGGTAATAATAATATAAAAGTTCTATCCTATCCTGCAAGTAGTGCGGACCTCAATGTTATAGAAACTGTGTGGCCATAAAATGAAGCAATATTTAAGAAACCACCCTCAACGAACAATTTTTGATTTGCGGACAAAACTGCAGGAAATTTCTGATAATTTTTCTCCTCAAATGTGCCAATCTTTGGTAAATACAATGCCATTAAGAGTTCAGGCAGTTGTTAAGGCGAAAGGTGATGTAACTCCGTATTAAACAAATTTCTTGTTGTGCTGTCCCAATATATAGTTGTCAGGAAATTTGGCTTGATTCTGGCAAAATAAGCTATTATCAAAAGTGATTTGTTTGCAAAGTTATAAAAATATAGTAAAATTGTCTAGATCATATTGTAATGTTTGAATTTAGAATAATAAACAAAATAGATTGAGTCGTTTTAACAAATTACTATTTTTATTGCAAAAAAGACCTTGTCCCAATATATAGGTGTTAGGACTCGTAGTATCTATACTAATCTATACTAATATATAAAATCAATACTGATTAATCACGATCTTGCTCAAACCACTCAACGTAAGAAGCTCAATTTTGGCATACAGGTTGATCCTAGGGTGTAGAGGTTCGATAAGAAGGGATTTTTCGAAATTCCAGTTCCAAGGGGGTGAAACCACCCCTCAAATATTACAATATTTTGTATTTAAAAAACGGCCAAGTTTCCAAAAAAACGCTTAAACACGTATATCTTATTTTGTTTTTTTACATATTTTAAAATTTATTTAGGGTGTTTCATAAAATATGACCATTGAGTAATCACGATTCTGCTTAAACTGCTTGACGTTTAAAGCTGATTTTTGGCGAACGGATTGACTGTGGGGTGTAGAGGTAGGGGTTTCTCGAATCTCAAATTCCAAGAGGGTGAAAACGCCCCTCATATATTACAATATTTGTTATTTTAAAAACGGTTAGTCTTTCAGGAAAACGCTTGAACAAACATAATTTATTTGATTTTTTTACATATTTTGAATTTTTTTAAAAAATCATACAGGGTGTTAAACTGCTTGACGTAAAAAGCTTAATTTTGGTAAACGGGTTTTTCGAAAGTCACATTCCAACGAGATGAAACTAACCCTCAAATATTACCATTAAGTTCCAAAAAGTTGGGTAATTGATTAACCACGATTCTGCTTAAACTGCTTGATGTAAAAAGCTTATTTTTGGCAAACGGATTATTCGAAAGTCAAATTTCAACGAGATGAAACTACCCCTCAAATATTACCAAATTATATAATAATATCGCCATATTGTTTTTTCTCATGCTGACATAAATGTGAGAAAATTTTATCCAGTTTGTATGTTAATGGAAATTCTTGCTTTGCTTTATCATCATCATCAGAAATGATTAATTCGACGCGAACGAAGTCGCGGGTAAAAAAAAAACAAACGTTTATTGTACAAAAAGCCAAAACAGCTTCATTGACAAAGCAAAACAAAAAAAGCACAAAAACAAATATACAAATAATACAAAAAATGTCATACAATACAAATCAATTCAAAAAAAAATTACGTCATAAAATTACAAATAAAACATATATGGACATTGCAGAACACAGGCGTATCTAGAAAATTTTACAAAAGCAAAAACTGTAAATGGATAAAATCATGTTATAATAACATAAAAACAAGAGTTATAAAATATTAAATACTAGACCTTTAACCAGTGTGTGAGAGTATCAAAATATTAAAATTAAAATTCTAAATTGTTCATGATTAAACATCAACAAAAAGTCGTTGACCGCATATAGGGCTCTCTCCAGTAAGTATGATTTCAGAGCTTTGCGAAATGCGGGAAAGATTGAAAGTGACTTGATATTCGAAGGCAAATGATTGTACATTTTCTTGGCATTGTACAGTATTGAGCCCTTAACTAGTTCTGAGCTCGGGGTTGGCAGATAAATATCGTGCTCCGCATTCCTAAGTGGATAGTTGTGAGAAGGCCTTTCCGGAATAGAGAATATGTGCTTGCAGATTAAGCAAACGGATTCAAAAATGAATAAGGAAGGAAGAGTCAGTATTTTGAAATTTTTAAAGAAATTCTGGCAGTGAGTTCTACTGTTTAGTCCCAATAAGTATCGAACTGCTCTCTTTTGAAGTTTGAAAATACGATCAAATTTTGTCGCGCAGCAAGTACCCCAGAATGGAAGGGAATAACGAAGATGCGACTCAAAAAGGGCATAATATACCATTCTAGAGGTTGATGAGTTAAGTTCCTTAGACACTGATCTTAGCGCAAAACAGGCAGAGCTTAGTTTCTTTGATAAGGCTTCGATGTGCAAGTCCCATTTTAAAGAGTTGTCCACAACAGTCCACGACGTCAATAGTGGTGTTATTAAGTACAAAAGGTTGTATAGTACTTTTATATGACAAAACTTTAGTTTTTGAAAGGTTGAGGCATAGGAGATTAGAATCGCACCAAGATTTAATGGTGCGTAAATCACTGGATATAGTATCATATAGTGCCGTAACATCTGGGCCGCTCCAAGTGAAACTAGTATCGTCCGCAAAGAGGCAGATTTTACCGCTAATGTCTAGATTTGCAATGTCGTTGATAAACACCAGAAATAAAATAGGGCCAAGTACTGAACCCTGAGGGACACCACATTCTATAGGCTTACAAGAAGACATAGACGTATCAATCCTCACAAGCTGCCGTCTGTTGCCAAGATACGACTTAAGCCATTCGAGCGGCACTCCCCTGAATCCATAGTTTTGCAATTTGTTAATTAAGATATTATGATTTACACAGTCGAAAGCCTTAGAGAAATCACAGAAAATTGTAGCTGTAGAGTGATGGTTATTCAGGCTAGAGTATACATTATTAAAAAACGTCGAACATAGCATCATTTGTGCAACTGTTACTTAGAAATCCAAATTGATGGGTAGAAAGTACTTTATATTTAAGGAGAAAAGATAGAAGCCTTTTTTTAACCAATCATTCAATGATCTTAGATAATGTGGGCTGGAGAGCAATTGGGCGATAGTTCGAAGCTTGATCTTTATCTCCTCCTTTATGCAGAGGAATAATTATTGCTGTCTAAACGGGTACACGCTAGTAGCTTTATATTTATTACACCAAATAAAATAATGACTTGAACAATAGTTAAAACATCATTATACTATTTAGAGAACCAAAAATTGCTAAATCTAGCTAGTTAAGGTCATTAGAACAATGAAATTTATTTATTTCAACCCGAAATTCCTAAATGTCTTCAGAAGTTATTACAAAAATATTGCAAAAACAACACAAGCTACGTTGTGCTTAAATATCGACTGATTTAATAGTGTTAATGAGCTATTCAAATGACTAGTATCATGCTTCTAAGCGACACAGTGTCTAAGCGTGTGGTCTCCGAACTTTATTTAGATATTTAAATTACCAAAATAATAGTTAGCACGTGCCCTGTATATGTTTGTTATCAGTGGCGCCGCGTGCATGGTTCAATAATTTGATCTAAGGATTCAAATTAAAGGATCTTATTTTCTTATGTCCTTTTAATTTCAAAGTAGATATGTTACTAACAAAGAAAGGAAATGGAACAATTTGAATACAAAACGGGAAATTAATAAATAAAAAATTTTAATGACAAATTATTGCTTTAAAATATTATGAAAAATAAACTGTATAATACTCAAAAAAACTTAATGGAGTTATTTTATTTCAAGACAAAATAATTTAGGGAGTATAACAAAACACTGAAAATAGCAGAAGAATATACAGGGTTGTTCACCACATACGACACGGAGTATTGTAGCTAAACGATGAGATTTTTACAAATTGTAAGTTTTGGGTTCGATGAAGGACTATTAAAGCTACAATTTAAAAATAATTTTACAAGATACAGCGTGTCCCAAATAAGTAAAAAATATCAAAGTTGTATTTTTTTAAATGGAACACCCTGTATATTATTACATTTTTAGTTTCTACGATTAAAATAAAGGTAAATTTGATTAAGATTTATTATACTTAAACCTTACCGTTTTTGAAATATCTTCAATTTTGTGAAATTGCAGTAAAAATTTTAAGGCTTCATTTCTCCAAGGGTATCAAAGTTTTTAATACTAAATATTTACTGAAGTTTATCTACTGATCAGTTATTGTGCTGCAATAATAAAAATAATACTACCTTATACAGAGTGTCTAAAAATTTATTTTAAATAATTATTAGCTTCAAACGGCAATAACTTGTTTAATTTAAATGGAACACCCTGTATATTTTTAGTTTAATTTAATTGTCTATCAAATTATATTATACCATTTTTTACCTATCTCTTTAAGTTTCCGTAGAAAATGCATTTTCTTGTAATTTAGAACTTATTTATCAATATACCCATGGACTATTGACATTTTAGATTATTTTTAAAGATGTACCAAATTTTTAAAGAGTACAGATACTAATGTTGTCGATATAATTCGTTTATTTCATTAAAAAATAAAAAAAAACTGTTTAAATATTTGTTAAAGAGGACCAATTAATATGATTCCAGTATTCAAACTACATTAACTGACTGTTTGCGTTGATTAATAATAATTGCTCCAAATACCAAAAAACTGAATTTTGTATGGGCATTAGACAGTGTGATAAAAAGTAACACCTTAAAAATGATATTTCATTTTTTAATAAATGCTTATTTATAACAACAAAGACTTTAATTTGATAACTTATTATTATATTGATTTCTGACTCAAAAATCCACATTTATTTATAATAATTTATTAACGAACACAATTAAGTATGTCATTAATTAGTATATGGGCGGAAATAATGGTGTTATATTTAATTAATGGTATACTCTTTTATAAAGATTTAAATAGTTTTCTTTTTTGCATACAAATGGGCTAGTAATATTATCGTTTTGCTAAAACGATAATATTACTAGTCTGTACATTTTGTACATTTGTTGTTTTAAAAACAATCTAAAATGTCAATATTCCATGGATATATTGATAAATGAGGTCTAAATTATAAGAAAATGCATTTTCTGCGAAAACTTGAAGGGATAGGTAAAAAATGGTATAATACAATTTGATAGACAATTTAATTGTGCATCTGATTCTCCTAAAATATACAGGGCATTCCATTTAAATTAAAGAAGTTATTGCCGTTTGAAGCTAATAATTATTTAAAATAAATTTTTAGATACTCTGTATAAGGTAGTATTATTTTTATTATTGCAACACAATAACTGATCAATAAATAAACTTCATTAAATATTTAGTATTAAAAACATTGATACCCTTGGAATTGAAAATATTTCAAAAACGGTAAGGTTTAAGTATAATAAACCTTAATCAAATTTACCTTTATTTTAATCGTAAAAACTAAAAATGTAATAATATACAGGGTGTTCCATTTAAAAAAATACAACTTTGGTATTTTTTATTTATTTGGGACACTCTGTATCTTGTAAAAATATTTTTAAATTGTAGCTCTAATAGTCCTTCAACGAACCCCAACTTACAATTTGTAAAAATCTGATCGTTTAGCTACAATACTCCGTGTCGTATGTGGTGAACAACCCTGTATATAAAAAAAGTTATGAAATTTTACGCAGAATCTAAAGATAAAATAAAAAATAGTGTCGTATTTAAAAAGAGAGAGAGAGTGTCGTATTTAAAAAAAAATATGTTATACTCGCCACACTTTTTTGCAGCACCCTGTACACTCCATAATAATTTTAAAATGTGTATCTTAACCGTTCCTATAAATTTTGTATTTAACATTTTTTGTAAACCTCGAGATAATCGACTTTACTCTATCATTGACTCACCCTGTACGTTTTGATTAGTGTGGACCGCCACTGTGTGTTGTTATTCTACGTTTTGATTACTATTTTCTTATTAAAACCACTGTAGCGCGTCGCGTGGGTGCATATAAACGAAATTACAACACAAACAAAAGAAGTATAGTGACCAACAAATATACGAAATAAAAATTAAAAAAAAAATAACTAAAAGTACAAAAAAAATAAAGTAACAAAACAAAATAATTCGAATTTGCGTTTTATTTTTAGACTTGAACACGTCTAGACTGCTAAACCTATTATAATTTTTTATATATTAGCAAAAAACTGTTGCCATTGTATAATTTGGCTAATAAGAGAAATAAGAAATATTAAGAAGTATTAATAATCATTCATATTGCCAAATTACAGCGCCATATACAGAACGAAGATATAATTATCTCTAATTGGGATTTTTTTGCTCAAATATTGAAAGAGGAAAGCGTAACCGCTTTGAAAGAATATGGCATTAAAAATCTTGCCAACTAATAGAGACTTTAAAAGATTATACAGGGTCCGGCAAAAGTGCGTCGGGCCTCTGTAGCTCACTAGAATAAAAAACTTGGGAATTTTGTTTAAGTACAAACCTAAAGTATGTACGAGGATGTATTTCAGGTGGAACACCCTGTATATTATTGCATTTTTAGCTTCCTTTGATATCACTTTACGTAATCCTAAGATATGAGTAAATATATTTCGCTAATTTCAGAGATATTAACGAATAAAAAATGTATAGTCCGTCTAGAAAATATCTGGAAAAAAGAAAGCAAAATTACAATTATCGATATATATTTTTGGGACAAAAAAAAATTATAACAAATTATTAATTTTATTTACTTATACAACCTCCATTTAACTCCAAACACTTAACTAAACGTCCTACCCCGGTACACGGTACACCCGAAACTAGGTCCACACCATAATGTTCAGTGGCGGCAGTCCAGGCCTGTAAAACTGAGCGAATCAAATCTTGTTTATTTCACGGAGCTGCTCATTTTTTTCAGTCTTCATTATTCCTCATATGTTTTCAATGGGACTAAAGTCTGGTGAAGCTGCTGGCCATGGGCTTGTTGAAAGACCCAAAAGTCAAATAAAAATAAGCAATTTTTATTTGACCGCATGATATTATCCAAAGAGGACTCCGTATCACTGAGAGATGGTGTAGGACTGTCGGGCTGAGTATCAACTCAGACAAAACCGCGATTGTGCCATTCACCAGAAGGCGAAGTCTGAAAAACTTGAAAAGAATCCAACTAGATGGAAAGGAAATACTGCCAACACAGGAAGTTAAATACCTGGGAATAACCCTGGACAGTAACTCCTGTGGAACAGGCATATTAAGAACACCACCAGCAAAGCCATAAAGGCTCTCATGATATGCAGAAGACTGGCCGGAAATAGATGGGGCTGCTCCCCTAACATTTTGCGCTGGATGTATACCATGATAGTAAGACCCATGATTACTTCTGGAGCAGTTGCCTGGTACACAAAACTAGAGCAACGGACGGCAAGGCTAAACTTATGCAAAGTCCAGAGACTAGCATGCGTTTGCATCACAGGAGCCATGAGAACCTGTCCAACAGCAGCAATGGAGGTCATTCTAGATCTAACACCACTGCACATTGTCATTGCATATATGCCAATGCGACAATGATTAGAATGGTCACTAACGGAATTAGTACTGGGAGAATTGTCAGATCAGGGGCTTGGAACACCCTCATAAAGGAAATACCACTCCTGCAACTCCCAGTGGACGATATGCCAAGAACCTACAACTTTGAGAAACATCTCAATGTAGTATTGGGCAATAAAAAGGATTGGAAGAGCAAAACGCTTGCCCAGCAGTTAAAAGACCATACCATAACTTGGTATACTGATGCTTCCTAAACCAATACGGGAACAGGGATCGGAGTGTTTGGGCCGAGAGCTAAATACTCCGAACCAATGGGCACTTACCCTAGTATCCTACAGGCAGAAATCTACGCTATCGAAAGATGCGTACAACTTATATTAGATAGGAACTATCCGAAACAAGAAATAGCCATCTTGTCTGATAGCCAAGTAGCGTTAAAAGCGATCAACTCAGTATCAATCAATTCGAAATTGGTCAAAGAATGCATAGAGAAGCTGAATAAATTAGGCAAAGAAAACAAAGTCCTCCTAATCTGGGTGCCTGCTCACCAAGGGATAGAAGGCAATGAAAGCAAATAATCTAGCTAGGAAAGGAGCGAACACTCCACTAACTGGACCAGAACCGTTCTGCTTTCCAAGTGGTAACCAACTCAAGGCGGAACTCAAGAACTTGGAAGATTCCATCCGCAACCTGGAATGGAAATCTTGCAATGGTCTAAGACACTCGAAGAAGTTTCTGAGGGCTTATGACCAAGAAAAATCACAGATCTTCGTGGGTCTGAGTAAGAACAATCTTCGGATTGTCACGGGGTTTTTAACAGGACACTGTCTCCTCAATGAACACCTCAGTAGATTGAAACTAAGAAGAAACGGCGAATGCAGATTCTGTGGGGAAGATGGGGAAACACCAGTACACCTCATCACTGAGTGCGCCGAGACGACAACCATTCGTGCCATGAATTTTGGTACGACTGATATTGGAGATGGAGAACTACCCTCTATAAAACCGTCCCAGATACTGGCTTTTGTCAAAGCCCTGGGACTGTATGATGAGTTATGATTCGAGAAAGGGGGACACAATGGATCTGTAAGGTCGAAGTGATTAACCCCCCTCACACTCATTCTAAATTCTAAAAATTCTAAATTTGACCGCAATAATATGAAAAATGATCCTTTTAGATTAACTAACTCTAAAAAGACAATTGTAGAATTCAACAAAATTTCAAATCAAATTCAAATGTCAAATACGAAACTGTCAAAAATGGGGGATGGTCTGTCTCTGATGCATGAATACATGGATAGCATTATATACTTAATTCCAAGATTTTGATAATAATCTGATTATTTGTCTACAACATCACTGACCAAACATAACGCGAACATTATAAATTAAATTATACATTCATAAACCAGTGCGGAAACAACAAAGTTAACCGGTATTGTTCGAGAATAAATTAGAATAACAAATGAGAACGGCAATTTTAAACAAACGTCAGTGACATAAACAATAAACAATTTTGTCAACATCGAAGATTCCCGCAAAACAATAGATGTAATTGCTTTACTTTATGTATATAGATCTTGTTAAAGATATTTATGCTCAAATTAGTTCATAATGTTCAATGTTATCGAATAAATTTGTCTTCATCATCACGATATGCTCATTATGATGCATTCGATAGATTTGTCCTTATTACAGTGGGGTTATAACCTAGGGTGTGTTACAACAGCAAAATAAAACACTAAATCACCTCAATACACCAAAACACTTTTATTCAGTGCAAAAGTAAAAGTGTTTTGGTGTATTGTGGGGATTTAGTGTTTTATTTTGAGATTTGTCCTGTCCCGAGGCATTATAGGCATGCGTGTTAGAACTAGATGTATTTCCAAAATTATAGAAAGTGTTGTGTCGTATTAATTTTGTGTAAAATCTATACTAATATATAAAATACTGATTAATCACGATCCTGCTCAAACCACTCAACGTAAGAAGCTCAATTTTGGCATACTGGTTGATTCTAGGGTGTAGAGGTTCGATAAGAAGGGATTTTTCGAAATTCCAGTTCCAAGAGGGTGAAACCACCCCTCAAATATTACAATATTTTTTATTTAAAAAACGGTCAAGTTTCCAAAAAAAACGCTTAAACAAGTATATTTTATTTTCTTTTTCCACATATTTTAAGATTTTTTAAAAATGTATCTGGTCATTGATTAATCGCGATCCTGCTTAAAGCACTTGACGTAAAAAGCTGATTTTTGGAAAACAGATTGACTTTACGATGTAGAGGTTCGATAAGAAGGCATTTTTCGAAACTCGAATTCTAAGGGGGTGAAACTATCCCTCAAATATTAAAATATTTTTTTATTCAAAAACCGGTGAGTGTTTCTGAAAAACTCTTAAACACGTATATTTTATTTTGTTGTTTTACATATTTTAAGATTTTTTATAAATTTATACAGGGTGTTTTATAAAATATGACCATTGAGTAATCACGATTCTGCCTAAACTGCTTGACGTTTAAAGCTGATTTTTGGCAAACGGACTGACTGTGGGGTGTAGAGGTTCGATAAGGAGGGGTTTCTCAAATCTCAAATTCCAAGAGGGTGAAAACGCCCCTCAAATATTACAATATTTTTTATTTAAAAAACGGTTAGTCTTTCGGAAAAACGCTTGGACAAGCATAATTTATTTGGTTTTTTTACATATTTTGAAATTTTTTAAAAAATCATACAGGGTGTTAAACTGCTTGACGTAAAAAGCTTAATTTTGGTAAACGGATTTTTCGAAAGTCACATTCCAACGAGATGAAACTACCCCTCAAATATTACCAAGTTATATAATAATATCGCCATATTGTTTTTTCTCATGCTGACATAAATGTGAGAAAATTTTATCCAGTTTTTATGTTAATGGAAATTCTTGCTTTGCTTTATTATCACCATTACAAATGATTAAGATTAATTCGACGCGAGCGAAGTCGCTGGTACACGCTAGTTTAAGTATATTTTTATAGAAATTTAAAAATGTGAACTTGTAAACTTATAAACATAAAGAATGTGGATAACGTAGGAGCTGGCATCATTGCATTCCCTCGAATGCACTATAAACAAATTTCCGGAAACTGGACAAGCGGCACTCAAAAGTTTTTCAATATTTTCCGGAAAATATCAAGAAAAAATATAGAATTTTTAAATATTTTTTTCGCAAAAAACCTAATGGGTGTGTTTTTGGACCACCCTGTATAATAAGTAAAATAGTAGAGAAGAAAAATGTAGCTGATTATTGAAATTAGGTATAAAACTAAATAATTTATATCTCAAATGAATTATTTATTTGTTTTCTTTGTCACCAAACTTGCGCATGGAAAGTTTCTGTAAAAAACACGTTTTGAATAATTCACAATTTTTCGAAAAATTTACCAATTACATAAATATCAGTCACTCTCGGTTGGCATTGGTTCGTAAATAAAGTCCCATAGAAAAAAAATCGCCGTGCGTTTGTTAAACAAGTCTCGTTCACATTCACATTCCTACTACAATTTTATAATGGTATTATGTAAATGGGTATAGGACACAGTAAATTAATGTGCAATATCTGTTTACCACGTAAAGAGAGAATTCGTTTCTAAGGCCGAATATTCAGTACAATGTGCTGAAAAACAAGACGAAAACAGTGATTGAACTAACTATACTCAATGCTACCAATTCGAGGTACCAGCATTGGTATCTCGGTAACCGTAATAGATACGAACGAGTTGCGCCTTTGGGATGTTTACCAAGATGCCATCAAAAAAGTTTTAAAAATTTCAAGGATTGCTGAGTTTTTTTGGAAAAAACGGATTTTTTTGAAAATGAATTTTATTTTCAAAAAAATCCGTCCCCCCCCAATTTTTATAATTTTCAAGATACCGTCAGACTCATTTGCCAATTTCGTAAATCAGCCAGACTTGTTTCTGATAATATCTTATGTCAGTGTCAAATGAACTTATAATGAAACTTAGCTACAAATTGCTTGAAGAATCATCAAAATGTGTCTACTAGAACACAATATATAAAATTTTAAAATACATGAAAAATTTGTACATTACATGGAAATTTGTGTACTTTATAGTTAATAAATAGTTACTAATCATCATTATCATCATCAACCAGCCTGAAGTGTCCACTGCTGGACGTAGGCCTCCCTCAAATCCTTCCACTCTTCTCGGTCCTGTGCCACTTGGATCCAGTTTCCCCTAAATCTCTTCAAGTCATCTGACCATCTTGTCGGAGGTCTGCCTCTGTTTCTGAGAGCATCTTGTCTTGGCCGCCATTCTAGTATTAGCTTGGTCCATCTATCATCCGTTCTTCTGGCAATATGCCCAGCCCAGTTCCATTTGAGTTTTTTAAGCAGATATATAGCATCTGTTATTCGTGTACGCTGTTTTATAACTGTACTGGGTATCTTGTCTCTTAGAGATACACCAAGCATTGCTCTTTCCATAGCTCGTTGGGCTACACGGATTTTTTCTATGGACTTTTTCGTCAGTGTAAGTGTCTCTGCGCCATATGTAAGTACTGGCATAACGCACTGATGGAACACCTTCCTCTTTAAGCACATTGGTAGATCTGATTTTAACACATATCTTAGTTTGCCGAATGCTGCCCATGTTAGTCCTACTCTTCTTTGTATCTCGTGCGTCTGGTTATCGCGGCCAATTGTTATTTCGTGCCCCAGATATTTATATGAATATACTTGTTCTATATTTGCTCCGTCTACCGAGACATTTCCACTAATAACAAGATTAGTCATTAGTTTGGTTTTTGAATAATTTATGCGTAGTCCAATTTATCTGACGCCCGTTTAAGTGTTTTTAGCATATTTTGAGCTTCGTGTATTTTGTCTGTAATCAGCACCAAGTCATCAGCAAAACGCAGGTTATTGAGCATTTCCCCGTTAACATTAATGCCCATTTCCTCCCAGTTTAGTCTTTTGAACATATATTCTAATAGTGCTATGAACAATTTGGGGGAAATTGTATCGCCTTGCCGTACTCCTCTTTTAATACGGAATTTATTTGTGTTTTCGTGTAGCGATACAGATGCTGTTGCATGGTCGTATATATATTTTAAAAGGTTAGTATAACGGGTGTCTATACGACATTCGGCTAGGGCCTTGAATAATTTGTGTTGATCGATAGAGTCGAATGCCTTTTCGTAGTCGACAAATATTAAAATGAGGGGTTTATTATACTCAACACATTTTTCTATTAGGGACTTCACCACCAACAGATGGTCATTTGTACCGAAGTTCGATCTAAATCCAGCCTGTTCTCTTGGTTGATATTGTTCTAGTTTTAGGGAGAGACGATTTGTGAGGATTTTTGTGAATAATTTGTATGTGTGGCTCAGTAAACTAATAGGCCGATAGTTGGTAAGGTTTGTTTTGTCCCCTTTTTTATGTAATAGGATTATATTGGCATTATCCCATTCTGATGGCGTTCTTCCTTCGACAAGACATTTGTTGAATAATATTTGCAAAGCCTTGAGAACCTTTTCTCCTCCTTCTTTAATGGCTTCAATAGCTATATTGTCGTCACCGGGAGACCTATTATTTTTCATAAAGTTTAATGCCGCCGATATTTCATCTAAAGTAATATCTGGGATTTCTTCTGAGCCTTGATTCATCACAGTTGGTATGTACTATACGAGTTTCTAGGGTTTGGGTTGTCATATAACTGCTGGTAGAAATTTTCCGTAACACGCAGAATATCTGCTCTATTTGATGTTATCTGTCCTTCTGCATTTTGCAATTTATGAATTAGTGCTCTCCCTATGCTTGCCTCTTTTTTGAAAACTTTTAATCCTTGATTTCTCTCAATGAGTTGCGTTATTTTGTTGGTTTTGTGGGTTCTGATGTCTTTCCTTATCTCTTTTGATATCTTCTTGTTAAGTTTCCTATAATCATCTGAGAGTTTGTTTATCATAACTCTACGTTGCTTTATCAGATCTTTAGTGTTTTGGGTTAGTTTTGTGTTTCCCTGATTATCCTTTTTAGGACAATTTTCTTTAATAGCTTGCGTTAAAATAGTTACAATGTGATTATTTATATCTTCAATTTCCATATTTTCCATTCTTTCCAGATTTCCTAAATTTTCAGCTGCCATTGCTCTATATTCTTCTGGCTTTTCTAGTGTTACCCATTTTCTCATGGTCCTCTTCCTTATCATTTTTCGTCGTTCAGATTTAAGGTTGAATTCAATTCTAGTTCGAACTATTCGGTGGTCACTTCCTATGGAGAATTCGCCCAATACTTGTACATCTCTAATTATCCATTTTTTATCAGTCATGATGAAATCTATCTTGTTCTTGGTAATTCTGTCCGGACTTGCCCAGGTCCATTTTCGATTTGGATGTTTTTTAAAGAAGGTGTTCATTACATATAGTCTCATTTCTTTCAAAATAACCATCTGTACCCACGCATATTTCTGCTTCAGTTACTAATAAACTATATGAATATCCAACAATTCCAATCATTGTTGATCACTCTGTATATTCTCTTTGGCACTCAAATTTGAAACAAAATAAAAATCTACAAATTCTCTCGGTATACATATATGTTCAAAATTTTTATTTTTATTTTGGCCTAGTATGATTTTCTCCATATACGTTTGAACATATTGCTGTTAGTTATTATGCATAAAAGTGATTTAGTGTCAAACGCACTTGTCGCAGAATTCGAAAAACATCTGTAAACAAGTATATAAAAATATTTGTGGTTTATTCTAACAGCGCATATTATTATAACAACAAAGAAAACAATAATTTATTAATAGGTATTACAAAAATTTCATGACAATAATATGCAGATATCTATATAAAATCCGACATACTGATTAATCACGATCCTGCACAAACCACTCAACGTAAGAAGCTCAATTTTGGCATACAGATTGATTCTAGGGTGTAGAGGTTCGACAAGAAGGGTTTTTTCGAAATTCCAGTTCCAAGAGGGTGAAACCACCCCTCAAATATTACAATATTTTTTATTTAAAAAACGATCAAGTTTCCGAAAAAACGCTTAAACACGTATATTTTATTTTGTTCATTTACATATTTTAAGATTTTTTAAAAATGTATACAGGGTGTTTCGAAAAATCTGATCATTAATTAATCACGATCCTGCTTAAAGCCCTTGACGTAAAAAGCTGACTTTTGGAAACTTTTACTGTTTTTACTGACCGTTTCACATTTTTTGATGTCCGTTTTACTGTTTCTTTTGTTGTTTTTACTATCTGTTTTACTGTTTTGTCTCTATTTATAGGAGAATAAAAGTTGACAGCATAAAAACAGTAAAACAGATAACAAAAACAGCAAAAGAAACAGTAAAAAAGACATGAAATGCAAGGAGGCAATAGAGAAAGAAAGATTATCTCCTCTATTATAGATCCGGGACAAAACCGATATCGGGTCTAGGGAGAGACCAAGTTAAAGAGGTGGAAAAAATGGAGACAGATCTTCCAGTCTCCACCTCAAAAGTACCCCGGCCGAAGACAAGATCCCCGACTGTGAAAGACACGGAGAGCAAAACCCCAACCGTGAAAGGGTGTATATCCTCGTAGGAGGTAGATGTCCACTCCCCGGAGGACGAGCAGCTATTGCCTGAGGAAGATGGGAAATACCCTGTACACCCTATAACAGGAAGATCCCCATGTATGATGTAAAGGGAGACACAATAGATTTTTATAGTCGCGGTGATCAACCCTCCTTCCACACATTTTACATCCCAAAATATTCATTGAATAATGTTATTATATTTTTATAAAAAAGTCTTATAATAGGCACACTTTCATATCAAATACCTAAACAAGAGTAAAAGCCATTTTTATTTACTATCGTTGACTAACGAATAATTTAGCATATTGACCAAAAAACAAGTTTTGAAAATTTGAATAATTTCACTTGTACGAATATGTCTCTAAAAAAATTGGAACCAGCGTTAATGATTTCAAAATGAAAGTCCGCAAAAAGGTACCGCTCCATACGTGTGCCATATTTAACATATATTACTGTAAATGGCTAATATGTCGGTAATTTTTTTGAACGATGCATATACTGTAATATAGTTTGACTGCGCGTTGTATTTAACTATAGATAGTACTTAGTCCTATCAGAAAAAAATCAGGATTGTGACATAGATACTTATTTCTGTTGTTATAATTAGATATTATGATCTCATTCAATTACTTAATATGTAATTACTTTAACAGGATTGGTAGAATATTTTTTACTTTAAGTAATTTTGTGTTTTAAGTAATTATACAGTGTGATTTTATATCAAAATCTAGATCATATACATATATTTATGTGGGGGTGGGGCGAGGGGCAAACCGCTGCCAAAAATGGTGTACAGGGTGGGCCAAATTCCACGCTTTTAAATGGAAACGAACACCCTTTTAGTAGACACACCCTTTTCTATAGGAGATAGGCGAAAACTAATATCGGTGTCTGGAGCTCAATTTTTATCAAAAACATGATGGTGAAAACCGCACATTAATATCTGTTACCATTTCGGAGTTACGGGGTGTTTCTCAAAAATGTGCATTTTTAACAGATCACTGTAACTTTTTTACTATGGAAAATTTTGTATTTCCATGAAAACATTTCCAAAGCACCTTTTTACGTAGAATTTGATGGTTTAAGTATAATTTTTTTAAAATTAATAATTTAAGAATTATCAACAGAAAATTTGATTTTTTTATATGGGATACCCTGTATATTTTTAATTTATTGAAAATAATTTAAAATTACCTTTTCAAAAATATAACACACTTGATATTTTGCTCGATTCCTCTTCGAAATATAGAGTATATAAAAATTCGCCAGCTTTAAATAAGTAGGCTTTGAACGGCACCGGCTGTAATGAAAAAAAATTCTAGCTGTGAGCATCAGTTAAAACGAAAATAATATTTGCTATGAGAGATGCAGAATTTTATAACAATTTAATATATATATAACCAACATCAACACATTTAAACTACGAGGCATGTTTTTTAAGTAAGTACCGTTTTGCGATTCCGCCGCCGCAGCGCTACGGTCGGCGTTCCGCGCATGCGCGCTGGTTACCTACATCTCTTGTCTATGCACAGACGCCAGTACAGTCTGATTCTTCATTGTATACGTTGTTTATTGAGTGTTTAAGATGCCTCCGACAATCGTGAGCCCCGCCGATTGTGAAGTACGGGCTGTCATACAATTTCTTAGTGCTAAAGGCGTAAAACCGATCGATATTCATCGTGAGCTCTGTGAAGTTTACGGACAAAACATTATGAGTGATGGAATGGTAAGGAAATGGGTGAGAGCATTTAAAGATGGCCGCACAAATGTGCATGATGAAGAACGGAGTGGGCGTCCTTCGGTCGTTAATGAAGATTTGGTGCAGAAAGTGGACGAAAAGGTGAAAGAAAACAGACGCTTTACAATTTCATCATTGTGCGACTACTTTCCTCAATGTTCTCGTAGTGTTTTGTATCGCATTGTGACCGAGAACTTGAATTACTGGAAATTGTGTTCACGTTGGGTTCCGAAAATGTTGACGGATTTGCACAAAACCCAACGTTTAGGCAGTGCATTGACTTTCCTTGAGCAGTACCACAATGAAGGTGAAGATTTTTTAGACAAAATTGTTACTGGTGACGAAACATGGGTGGCCTACGTCACACCAGAATCGAAACAACAGTCCAAGGAATGGCGACATTCATCATCACCCAAAACAGTGAAGTTTAAGCAAACAATTTCTGCCGGGAAAACATTGTGCACAGTTTTTTGGGACAGAAAAGGAGTATTGCTAGTGGAGTTTCTGCCTCGAATGAGACAATCAATGCAGCATCTTATTTGAGACATTGAACAATCTGCGCCGTGCAATCCAAAACAAAAGACGTGGCAAGTTGAGTAAGGGTATTGTTTTGCTGCATGACAATGCCCGTCCACATGTGGCTAATCGGACCAAAGATCTCATCAAATCTTTTAAATGGGAAACTCTAGATCATCCTCCATACAGCCCTGATCTGGCGCCCAGTGACTACCATTTATTCCTGCACTTGAAGAAACACCTGGGCGGTCAGCGTCTTCAAGACGATAACGAAGTCAAAACAGTTGTGATACAGTGGTTAACCAGTCAGGCGGCAGAATTTTATGAGGAGGGTATTGAAAAACTGGTGCCACGTTATGACAAGTGCCTCAATATTCACGGAAATTATGTAGAAAAGTAGATTAAGGTACAGGCTTTCATGTAAAAATAAAATTATTGCGATATCTTTGCACGTTTTTTTTAAATTCCAAAACGGTACTTACTTAAAAAACATGCCTCGTATATCTAATAACAATAAGAATAAATAGCAAACCAAGACATGAGATTTTGCTACATACAGATGTTCGACATAACGACCGTCTTCTGTAATGGACAGACGGAGCAGTTTTTGAACATTTCTCGCGGAATTCATCTCAATGGAGGTGAAAGATACCTTCTCATAACTGCTAAGTATTTCTAATTCTTGTTTAGATTATACGGAAGAATAAGGAACCTTTATTCTCCGGCAAATATATCCATAGGATTAAATCCATAAGCACTAAGTCAGGCGGCCTCGACGGCCAACGGCTGGGATCTTGGTTAGCTATTCAATTATTCTTGAAATTGGCTGGAAAAATTTGCTGATAACTTCAGCGTTCAGAGGCGGTGCGTCGTCTTGCTGAAAAATATGTTTTCGCGTTCCATTAAGGGCATATCATCAATAAGGGGTCCAAAGCCTACTAGTTAAAAGTGGCGAACTTATAAACATTCTGCATTTCGAAGGGGATTATAACAAAATATCAAGCGTGCTATATTTTTGGAAAGGCAATTTTAAATTCTTTTCAGTTAATTAAAAATATAGAGGGTGTCCCAAATAAAGAATCAATTTTTCTGTTGATAACTCTTAAATTATTAATTTTAAAAAAAGTATACTTAAACCATTAAATTCTACGTAAAAAGGTGCGTTGGAAATGTTTTCATAGAAATACAAAACTTCCCATAGCAAAAAAGTTACAGCGATTTGTTAAAAATACACATTTTTGAAAAACACCCCGTAACTCCGAAACGGTAACATACCATCATGTTTTTGATGAAAATTGAGCTCCAGACACCGATATTAGTTTTCGTCTATCTCCTATAGAAAAGGGTGTTTCCATTTAAAAGCGTCGAATTTGACCCACCCTGTACAATAAATACCACCAGCGGCTTGCCCCTCGGGGTGGGGGTAGTTTTCATCCTTCCCGTACGTTTTCTTAATTTTTGTGAAAGTCAAATACGGTTAAAGCAATTAGCAAAAAATAGATACCCAAAAACTAATTCAAATCGGAATTACGCTTCTAAAAATATCTAAAAAAAATATTAATAAAATAATAATGAAAGCCAGTAGCGCACATGTATTTTCTTTGAAAAATATTCCAGTGATAACCCATTGGCACGTCCCTGATTAATTTATCTACACTTTTTTGGCATTAAAATACGTAGCACTTTTAGTAACTTTTACCCCCAAAATTTCATTCAAATCACTAAAACTACTTGGAAGAAAATTATAATAAATCGAAAGATTATTAAGACTTAGTAACTTAACACCCTGTAGCTACGAAACAAAGCAGAATCGGATCTACGTTGAGATGAAAAATAAATCTTATTTTTACATCAGGAATCTCCCCACAAGAGCCTATATTAATTAAGTATTCAATAAAGATTTTTGCATTTTTTTCCATTGTGTTGGTGACGAAAAATAAACCAATTTATAATGATTTTAGAAGTATTGTTTCATAATGATTACTGGGGGCTGCCAAACACATATATAACCGGTTTATTAATGTTGCTAATATTTATTATATATGTGTGCGCATACATTTACAAATCCCCAGTCCTTAATTGCATTTTTTTCGTCTCTACACATATTGCAAGTGACTATTTGGAAATTTTGGCTTTTTAGTGTGCATATTTAAGTGCGATTTTAGTATTTCGTTGGATTTAATTTAAAATAAACACAGACATAATGTTCCACTTAGAAATATACAGACAAAAATTTATTTTTTAAATTTGTTGAACGGATAGTATACAGGGTCTAGAATGTAGATTGAATGTGAGGGACCTTACAGATCTATTGTGTCCCCTTTTCTTGAGTTATAACTCATCATACAGTCTCGGGGCTTTGACAAATGCCCAGTATCTGAGACGGTTTTATAGAGAGTATACTTTTACAAGATACAGAGTACAGAGTGTCCCAAATAAATTAAAAAAATATTATAGTTGTATTTTTTTAAATGGAACATCCTGTATATTATTCTATTTTTAGATTCTACGATTGAAATAAAGGAAAATTTGACTAAGGTGTGTCACACCTAAATCTTACCGTTTTTGAAATATTTTCAATTTTGTGAAATTGCAGTAAAAAATTTTAGGCTTCATTTCTCCAAGGGTATCAAATTTTTAATACTAAATATTTACTGAAGATTATTTATTGATCAGATATTGTGTTGCAATAATAAAAATTATACTATCTTATACAAGAGTGTCTAAAAATTTATTTTAAATAATTATTAGCTTCAAACGGCAATAACTTGTTTAATTTAAATGGAACACCCTGTATATTTTACGAGAATCAGATGCACAATTTAATTGTCTATCAAATTATATTATACCATTTTTTACCTATTTCTTTAAGTTTCCGTAGAAAATGCATTTTCTTGTAATTTAGAACTTATTTATCAATATACCCATGGAATATTGACATTTTAGATTATTTTTAAAGATGTACCAAATTTTTAAAGAGTACAGATACTAATATTGTCGATATAATTCGTTTATTTCATTAAAAAATAAAAAAAAACTGTTTAAATATTTGTTAAAGAGGACCAATTAATATGATTCCTGTATTACCTGTATTACTACATTAACCGACTGTTTGCGTTGATTAATAATAATTGCTCCAAATACTAAAAAACTGAATTTTGTATGGGCATTAGACAGTGTGATAAAAAGTAACACCTTAAAAATGATATTTCATTTTTTAATAAATGCTTATTTATAACAACAGAGACTTTAATTTGATAACTTATTATTATATTGATTTCTGACTCAAATCCACATTTATTTATAATAATTTATTAACGAACACAATTAAGTATGTAATTAATTAGTATATGGGCGGAAATAATGGTGTTATATTTAATTAATGGTATACTCTTTGATAAAGATTTAAATAGTTTTCTTTTTGCATACAAATGGGCTAGTAATATTATCGTTTTGCTAAAAACGATAATATTACTAGTCTGTACATTTTGTACATTTGTTGCTTTAAAAACAATCTAAAATGTCAATATTCCATGGATATATTGATAAATGAGGTCTAAATTATAAGAAAATGCATTTTCTACGAAAACTTGAACGGATAGGTAAAAAATGGTATAATACAATTTAATAGACAATTATATTGTGCATCTGATTCTCCTAAAATATACAGGGTGTTCCATTTAAATTAAACAAGTTATTGCCGTTTAAAGCTAGAAATAATATAAAATAAATTTTTAGACACTCTGTATAAGGTAGTATTATTTTTATTATTGCAACACAATAACTGATCAATAAATAAACTTCAGTAAATAATTAGTATTAAAAACTTTGATACCCTTGGAGAAATGAAGCCTTAACATTTTTACTGCAATTTCATAAAAATGAAAATATTTCAAAAACCGTAAGGTTTAAGTGTGATATACCTTAATCAAATTTACCTTTATTTCAAACGTAGAATCTAAAAATAGAATAATACACAGTGTTTTCCATTTAAAAAAATTCAACTATAATATTTTTTACTTATTTGGGACACTCTGTATCTTGTAAAAATATTTTTAAATTGTAGCTCTAATAGTCCTTCAACGAACCCAAAACTTACAATTTGTAAAAATCTAATCGTTTAGCTACAATACTCCGTATCGTATGAGGTGAACAACCCTGTATATATTTTCATAGGAACCTTCTCTCTTATTTATCACCCAGATAAGTTTGACACTCTATTTTTTACACCCTGTGTGTAAATTATACCTACCTACTATTAAAATTATCTTAATTTGTCGAAATATTAGTTAGGACTTAAAGAAATGTCAAAAAGTAACTACGAGCGTTTATAAAAACCCTTAGTGGTTTAGTGTCAAAAAATAATAACTATAATGTAGCAAATTTATGAAAATTAAGTTAAAAAATTTGTTTTACGAATGTGGTACCGATATACAAAAGAATCAACGCACGTGTTGTACATTGTACCTTTTTCTACGACCACAAATCATACAAATACAAATTAAAAAACTAAACCATTTAATTTGTTCCAGTATATTAATTGTAATTAATAATAATAAAATTATATTATACCTTGCCAAATTGCTAAATTTAAATTAGTGTGATTTTTTTTTCGAATTATTTGTTAAGTACTGTAACTTAATAAAATTATTTTTGGTACTTAATAAACAAATAATTTTTTTTCAAACGTCACAGAAGTATTAATTTTTGCGACGTGATTGACAATACAAAAACATCATTTTAACGCCTAAGCATAAAAGTAAAGCACATTTCCTAGGCACAAAAGTACAAAAATATATTATTAAACTGATATAAAGTGTCAAATTCAACGAGCGTAACCATAGTTTCTCGATACATAATTACAGACAAGGTATTACTTTTACACCATTTTATATTATTTGGAATGTTTGAAACTGCTTAAAAAATTTATTTGTGGCTTTTGAAAAAAATAGCATGTTCTATTCGGAGTAAAAATGACTTTTTAATACGATCATGCAAAAAGTAACTATTTTTTACACTATCTACTGTATTAAAAGTCAAATTTTTTACAATATAGTGCAAAAAGTAACTTAACTTTAACGAAAAAATTTGTAAAATTTTGTAAAAATTTGTCCTGGAAAAGAAAGTCATTTTTACTTCGCATTTTTTTCAAACGTTATAAATAATCGAGCAAATCATTTTTTAAACAATTTCAAACGTTGCAAATAACATAAAAAGAGTTAAAAGTATCACCTTGTAAGCAATTATACAGGAGTCTTAAATAAGTTCAAATATTTTAGGGGTATTATATTTCGATCCCAGAAACACGTCTATGAGTTTTGTTTTATAAAAAAAATCGAAAATTCGGAATTTTTTGATTTTTTTTTTGGAAATTTTTGTTAAAAAAATGTTTAGGTAAAAAATATAATATCTTGATGATATGGCAACATAGGTAGTAGATTAAATTTAGAAGACGGAAAACTCAGAAAAGAACCAGTGGTATGAAACGCTTGCCCAGCAGTTAAAAGACCATACCATAACTTGGTATACTGATGCTTCCAAAACCAATACGGGAACAGGGATCGGAGTGTTTGGGCCGAGAGCTAATTACTCCGAACCAATGGGCACTTACCCTAGTATCCTACAGGCAGAAATCTACGCTATCGAGAGATGCGTACAACTTATCTTAGATAGGAACTATCGGAAACAAGAAATAGCCATCTTATCTGATAGTCAAGCAGCGTTAAAGGCGATCAACTCAGTATCAATCAATTCGAAATTGGTCAAAAAATGCATAGAGAAGCTGAATAAATTAGGCAAAGAAAACAAAGTCCTTCTACACTGGGTGCCTGCTCACCAAGGGATAGAAGGCAATGAAAAAGCAAATAATCTAGCTAGGAAAGGAGCGAACACTCCACTAACTGGATCAGAACCGTTCTGCTTTCCAAGTGGTAACCAACTCAAGGCGGAACTCAAGAACTTGGAAGATTCCATCCGCAACCTGGAATGGAAATCTTGCAATGGTCTAAGACACTCGAAGAAGTTTCTGAGGGCTTATGATCAAGAAAAATCACAGATCTTCCTGGGTCTGAGTAAGAACAATCTTCGGATTGTCACGGGGTTTTTAACAGGACACTGTCTCCTCAATGAACACCTTAGTAGATTGAAACTAAGAAGAAACGGCGAATGCAGATTCTGTGGGGAAGATGGGGAAACACCAGTACACCTCATCACTGAGTGCGCCGAGACGACAACCATTCGTGCCATGAATTTTGGTACGACTGATATTGGAGATGGAGAACTACCCTCTATAAAACCGTCCCAGATACTGGCTTTTGTCAAAGCCCTGGGACTGTATGATGAGTTATGATTCAAGAAAGGGGGACACAATGGATCTGTAAGGTCGAAGTGATTAACCCCCCTCCCACTCATTCTAAATTCTAAAAAATTCTAAACCAGTGGTATTTTCAAAAAAATATTTTTTTAACTATTTTTTTTAAAGAAAATAACGACTGTTCATTGTTCGTTCCTTGACTAGATGGATTTTTCAATTGCCTTCAAACACTTTTATCAAAAATAATAACATTAACTCCTCTAAATATGTACATAAAACGTTCAACTATTGTAGGCCAATGTCTTCGATTTTTCTTCAAATTTTATGTCAATTTATTTATTGTCATGTTTCATGTCCTTTCAGTAATATTTCCCGTATATTTTTAGTTGTAAAAACACCTACAATCTTGTACCATTTCAATGAAAATCCTCTAAAACTGACGCATCGATGACTCCTACCTGTTAGCATTATATTAGGTTGATAAATAAAATCATTTTGATTTGAATCAAATATAAACAATTGCCATTTTTCACATGCTTATCAGTATATTTAAATAATTGGAAGGGCCAAGAAAAATCCAGTATCTGAGACTCACTTATGTGCACTCCCCGGAAGATCACAACAATGCTAGAAAAATCGGAGAACTATTGGAATATGTAGCGGAATTCAATTATCTCGGCATCGGCAGTTTGAATTCGGAAACGGCCAATATCGACTCTGAAATTCAGCACAGTATAACGCCTCCTTGGGTGAAAAAGTTTATAATGGGAACTCAGATTCACCAGGTTCCGTTACAAATAGGTTCCAGCTAGCTCAGTAAATAATTAAGTAAAATATATATGCACAGAACAAGAGATATCAAAAGAGAGGTGTATGGAAAAAGTGTACTGATTGAAAAGTCTAAAATGTACTGGATTCGTTTAATAAATATTAAATTTAAAGTTACAACAAATTACCAAGATCTATCATAAAATGTAGCAAATATTTAAATACGAAATAATGAAATATATATATACTAGTAAAATGAACTATCCGTAAAATAAATTAAATCATGAATAGTATCACAAAATATTGTTGTGACTAAACTGTGAACAACCCTGATGCGTATTTGTGATTATGATTAAATGACTGTAAAGAATAAAATGAAATTTAGAGGTAAAAATCCCCTGGTATACCAAGTTCACATACGATCGTATATTTAATGTAATAAATTTTAATCAATCATAAACGCAATAAAATAAGAGATGATTAAAGTCTTATCTGTCGTCCAGTGGTCGTTCCAGTCAGTCCATGAGAAAATCCAGGTGTCTGGTCTTCAGTATCCCAGTGGCATTCCTCGTCACAGTGGCATTCACGTCACAATGGCATTAGTTGCAGTACCAAATCCAGTACAAAAAAAATTGATAAAAATCTTAAGCTAAACCGTAATCATCACTAAGGAGTAATAGCCAAGGAACAAGAACCCTAAAATGTGATCTATTTTAGTGACACGTTCTAGTTTGGACATAGTAAAATACATTCCCACCATGAGGACCTTCCAAGACAAGATGGCGTCTCAACGCATGTTACTCCATGGAAAAGGGTTCCTTAACTGTCCTCGTACTCATCCCAGTACGTCCACGCACCCATCTACGGGGACCGAACGCATGCGGCCGTTGGTTCGTTCGTTCGCTCGACCATCCGTTTCGAGTCGGTACATCAAAGGCGTTCGCCAACAAATGCCTCCGGTCTTCTCGTGCGGCTCTATCGTACGGTCCCCGTCCATATCACTAGCAAACATTCGTTCGTTCGTTCGTTCGGATAATGAATACGCACCTTAAGACAAACGAACGAATGGAAGTGCGGTATATTTAGACGGGGACCGAACGCATGCGGCCGTTCGTTCGTTCGTTCGCTCGACCATCCGTTTCGAGTCGGTACATCAAAGGCGTTCGCCAACAAATGCCTCCGGTCTTCTCGTGCGGCTCTATCGTACGGTCCGTCCATACCACTAGCGAACATTCGTTCGTTCGTTCGTTCGGATAATGAATACGCACCTTAAGGCAAACGAACGAATGGAAGTGCGGTATATTTAGACGGGGACCGAACGCATGCGGCCGTTCGTTCGTTCGTTCGCTCGACCATCCGTTTCGAGTCGGTACATCAAAGGCGTTCGCCAACAAATGCCTCCGGTCTTCTCGTGCGGCTCTATCGTACGGTCCCCGTCCATACCACTAGCGAACATTCGTTCGTTCGTTCGTTCGGATAATGAATACGCACCTTTAGAACTTACAATTTACCCTATGTCAATATCTGACCACTGTGTAATAACTTGTTTTTTAGCGTGCTTAAGTGTTGTTGAATGAAATAAATTAATTTGATATATTTAGATATAGTTTAAGAATTTAGAATAAAATATTGTAGTTATTATTGTAGAAATGAAATTCCTCAGAAAAGGTTCTACCTTAAGAGGATATTATGTTTATTCAATTCACTATTTTGTATTCGTAAGTTATGTATAAGTCTTGTATATACTTTGTAATTGGATCAGTTTGAATAAACATTATTTATTTATTATTATTATTATTATCAAACTTAGTCAAAATTTTAGGGTGGCGGAATTTTGTGCCGGAACATTTCTAAATTTAATTATTAATTATAATAAAATTCATTTCAAAAACACGTGTAATCAAAATTATTCGAACGGAATCTATGATTTAATGCATCGAACAAAATCAAATAAATTATAATACAATTAACAGACTAATATCAAATAACAAACCGATTTGTACAATTCCAGAGAAAAAACGCACACGAACAAAAACGTTTACGTCTTAATAACCCAAATTTACCTTTTTTTATATTAAAACATAATTATAGAAAGTCCGCTCGCTTTATTAATTTAAACAGTAAATTATGTGACGTGGATTTTTTCTAATAATTAGGGAAATCGTACCTTATTAGTTTCGTTTTTGCCTAGTTTAGAGTAGTACTAGCGATTAAAACAGTACTAATCATTTCTAGGTCAATGCTCTTCCATTTTTTCGACTGTTTTTATTTAATACGGTGTCACGGTTCGATATAATTAATTATAGAAAAATTAATAATTATTTTTTTGCCAAATTAGTTAAATTCAATTATTAGTTTTTTGTTATTTCGTCGGCTTTATGACGAAAAGGCGTATCTCGATTTTTGCTACTTTTCAGGAGAGCAATTTAAAGAAAATCACTTACTATATTTGGCCAATAAATGTAAAGTCTTTAATTTTTTAATAGTGTTTTTGTATTAACACTTAAACGGAGACATTGAGGAAACGCTCTGAAGATAAATTGAGCGTAAATTCTAATAAATAATTTATTTTTAGTTGTTTAATAGAGATAGACCTTTTTGTTATGATAATAAATTTATTTCCGAACGAATAGTATACATACGCCCATGTAAAATCAATTTAAAAATGACGGTAAAGTGTTCTTAATAAGAAAAAAAATAATACAATATTTTCACATTATGGAATACTTACAAGAAAATACAAATCATACAAGAAAAAATCTGAAAATCACCAAAAAATCAGAAACAAATATTTTTAAATACTTCTATCCGCGTTGGATTAGATCAACTGAAAACAAAGACAATTTTCATTCCAGAAGTAAAGACAATAATCAATTAAAGTACTGTTATCTAGCTTATTTTAATAATATTGTTTTTTATACAAAAATGCATTTTTTAATTAATATATTTTTAGTAATTATTTACTTAATTGAGGGCATTAATACAGGGCATTTAAACTCACGATAAAAACCAAACTAAACAAAAACAAAACATGTTTCTTCATTCGTTTTTTTTATACAAATAACTGTGGAGTAACAGTTTCTGTTTTCCCTGTTCAATGATAACAAATTCGACTTCCATTCTACGCGTTTATGCTGGATGATGATAGGCACAATAAATAAAATTTTCCAAAAATTGGCAGGGATGACAATGCCAATAGCCTGACAATGATAATGAGATAAAAATTATTGTATTTTTCGGGCAAGTTTTTGGTTCGCTAAAATGTTCTTAGAGAAATTATGATTTGGGGAAATTTTCCATTAGGGCAATTTTAGTTTCGTTGTTTTGCTTTCGATCAAAATTTTCCTTTTATTCGGTCATTTATTCTCGGACAATCTTTTGCATACCCTATACAGCTATGTGCAGAGTCTAGCTCATTCTAACAATGGTTTTTGGCAAAAAACGGACTCTAAAATCACACTGTAAAAGAGAGCTGCTGCCATGATAGAAGTTTTATTTTGTCCCAAGCAATCGTTAGAAAATAATTAGATAGAATGGTCTGATTTTCTTTCGCATGCATTTTCATAACTTAAAACAAAAGAACCTATCTCAAATTCCATCTTTCTTGTAGTATAACAATTGGTATAACAATAATTGATATAACAAAGAGCCCTATCTCAACATACGTCTCTTCGTCATAACGAAGAATTGTAGTATTTGAGATGGGGCAAATTTTTAAACAAAAATGAAAAAGGTCCAATATTGAGATGCGCAAATTCGCTATGTTAAAATATGACCCATTGGGCATGTCATGACGTTGATATCTCAAAATCGCCAAAAATCGAGATACGCCTTTTCATCATAAAGCCGACGAATTATGGTTCTATTTTTCTGTGTTTAGACTAACATATCAAAAAAATATATTTCGGGGAGACAAGGATATCAGAAAAAAATAAGAAAGAGGAGGAATATACAGAGTGTACCAGAAATAAGTGCAAGTATTTTAATTGGTAGAATTGTTCGACCCCAGAAATACGCCCATAAGGTTTTTTTGAGAAAAGAAAATACGAACATTTTTAAACGGTTTTATTTAGCTCGACCCGTACGGTATTTATTTATTTGTTTGTTTATTTGGGTCAAAATTAGAAATTGAAATTTAAGTACCTTCCTGTTGTCAGATTGATCTGAAATTTGGTACACACCTTTAGTTCCGATGACAATACAATATAGTAATATCAATAACATTGTAAATCTAAGATGGCCGCCGGTACAAAATGGCGGATTTCATATTTTTCCACAACCCCCTCAATATGGGTATCAAATGAAAAAGGGCTACACTAGTAGAATACTGTGATTATGACAAAATTTAAAATCCAAGATGGACGTCGTTACAAAATGGCGTATTAGGTGAGGGCATGAGTAGTCGTGTCCAGAACAGTTGTGTCCAAGATTGTGTGACGTTAGAAGGACAGATAAAAAAAAAGGTGATTAGATGTACCTACGTAGTTAGCGGTAGCTTTACCACCCAAGTTAAGGTAATAGGTTAAAACGTGCTGAGGACTGTATGGCATTAGGGTGGCTAAAAATGTAATGTCGCAAGCGTTTTCCCCTCAAGATTGGGCGCCTCTTGTATATTATAGCCTTGCCCCTCTACTGGACCTCTGTGGGGGTCGACCGTTAAAATGTCCATTACTCGTGGGAACAACATGGAAACAATAAATAAAAAAAACAAACAAGAATAAAAACGAAACTGCTACACAACGAAAAAGAAGGCTCGAAAAGGCGAAAGAAAAGTATAGAACGAAACGTGCAAAAGAAAATGAAAATGAAACCTATAGTCGACTACAGAAACGAAGAGAACGGTTAGCAACAGAAACACCTGAGCAACATGATGCCAGGTTAATAGCACAACGTGAGAGACAAAGGCAGCTGGTAGGGTCAGAAACACCTGAGCGTCATGAGTCCAGGCTAGCATCACAACGTGACAGACAGAGAGAGTTGTTAGCGGCAGAAACACCTGAGCGTCATGAGTCTAGGCTGGCATCACAACGAGAGAGACAAAGAGAGTTGTTAGCGTCAGAAACACCTGAGCGTCAGATTGTAATAAATTATCAGGTAAAAAACCATGTAATAATGATGCACTAAATGAATTAAATAGAATGAGGAATATTCGGTAGGCATTTCCGTTAAATACTAAAAACTAGAAAATAAAAAATCGGTAAAAAAACTTTTAAGTTAAACGGTTTTATCTTATATGCACTGAAAACTAGAAAATAATAATAACAATTAGGTATTTTGAACTTCTAGTTCAGAAATATTTTAGTACTAGGCAGAATAGCTTTTAGGCATATTAGACTAAAATAAAAACGTGGGGCCCCTCTGAAATCCTACCTATGGCAAAGCATAACTTTATACTTTGGTAGATCATGAGCTCGGCGTTCGCTGGTGAAGCCGCCACGGCTGGTTATTGATTGTCAAAATCTCCAGTTACGATTATAGTAAGTCGATGCAATCCACACTTAGTATAGAAGAAAGTATTACAGCAATAGTTAATGAGCCCCACGTTTTTATTTTAGTCTAATATGCCTAAAAGCTATTCTGCCTAGTGCTAAAATATTTCTGAACTAGAAGTTCAAAACACCTAATTGTTATTATTATTTTCTAGTTTTCAGTGCACATAAGATAAAACCGTTTAACTTAAAAGTTTTTTTACCGATTTTTTATTTAAAACAGATACGTCTACAAGAAAACCGTTGACGTTCTGTTAAAATGACATTATATCAAGTAAACTTCAAAATTAACAATTACCAGCTGATAACAATTACGTAATAAGGTAAAACCAAAAAGCCCCAAACTTTCTGTATGATTATTTTTAATTTTTACGTATGTTATGTTTATTTATGTTATGTTCTTTAAAATCAAAGAAGCGATTGCCGTACATTACGAACATCTACAGACGCATGAGCAATACGTTTATTTTTATTAGACTAAATTAAAAAAGCCTCTTTTATTTTTCTTTTAGAAACTATCGCTTCGTTCATTATAATTTTGGCGTTATTAAAATTTATTCTGTGCCTAATTCCCAGTAGTCCTGAAGGACTATAAGCACAAATTAACGAACTAATTTCAACCAGCAATAAAGTAAGTCTCAAAATAAATTTAGCAAAAACTAAAATAATGCACAACGAACTGGTGGACAGAAAATAAAAATCACAATATAGAGAATCAAAAGACAGACGTTAAAATTACCGCCGCAACCACGTCCATTTCACTTTTTTTGTATGGTACTTGCTACATGCAGAAGATATAGTACTACTACTACTCCGGTCGAATCGGGTACCACCAAAACAAAAAGGTAGTCGGCCTTTGCCTCACTGACTGATAGCCTTGAGGAACCATGCGGGACTGCTGAAAGAAACGTCTGGTAGGAGTACTACGGCACGGGGTTCAGTCGCGCTGACGGGTTCCGATTGCAAGGTACTGAACCGTTTTCCGAATTTTTCAGATAGCGGTGATTTGAAAAAAAAAAAACGGCGTCGATCAGTACCGGGCTTGTTTTTCGGGGTTCGTTTTTCAGTTGAATCATTTTTATTTTCGAAAAAAAATATTGAAAATTTTAAAAAGTGTATTTTTAATTAGTTTAAATCAGTGTTGTTGAAAATTGTGTGGTTCATTTTTTTTCTAGATTACTATATCAGGTTTGTGTATATTTAAAGTACTTTCAATTTTTTGAAACTGAATTTTTGTTTTCAATTTCGTAAAAAGTACATTAAAAATTCTAATAAATAAAAAAAATAAACTGAAAAATTATAGAAAATAATATCAAATACTTAAATAAAAAAAAATAAAAATTATTAGGTATATCCATGGTGTCCCAAATTTTGAACTGTCAAAATATTGGCTTTTTTGTGGGTTTTACAGCAAAGTCGTGAATAGGTTTTTTAAAGATCTGCATATACTGAATACACATGCCAAATTTGAACAATTTTGGACAAACCAATTTTAATACAAATCATTTTAAATTAAAACAGGCAACAATGCAAATCAAGGCAAATGCCAACACATTTTAAGTTGTCAACATATTATGATTAACTAAAAAAAATCTTAATTCATTAGAACATAATATTTTATAGGATTAACTTAAAGCATTTTAAGCAGAGTGCAATGATTTAAATGAGGATTTAAATCGTGATTTACATCAACGGATTTTTATTTATTTTAAGCACTTTTAGTTATTTTTTATACAAGACGATAAAATGGTATTATATCGTCGACCTTTGCGGTTAAAGTACTATTTTATCTACTATTTTTGATAGATAATAATATATAAATAGGCAATTTTAACAGTTGCTAAGGAATTAGTATGAAATAAATATAAAAAAATACGTAAAACAAAAGATAATAACAAAATAAATATTAAATGCCTATTAAACATTTTTTTTCAACGACAAAAAAATCTTTGTTTGACAATTGTTTGACAAGTTATGAAAATGCATGCTAAAGAAAATCACACCATTCTATCTAATTATTTTCTAACGATTGCTTGGGACAAAATAAAACTTCTATCATGGCAGCAGCTCTCTTTTACAGTGTGATTTTAGAGTCTGTTTTTTGCCAAAAACCATTGTACCAAGTCTAGCTCATTCTAGACTTTGCACATAGCTGTATCGGGTATGCAAAAGATTGTCCGAGAATAAATGCCCGAATAAAAGGAAAATTTTGATCGAAAGCAAAACAACGAAACTAAAATTGCCCTAATGGAAAATTTCCCGAAATCATAATTTCTCTAAGAACATTTTAGCGAACCAAAAACTTGCCCGAAAAATACAATAAATTTTATCTCATTATCATTGTCAGGCTATTGGCATTGTCATCCCTGCCAATTTTTGGAAAATGTTATTTATTGTGCCTATCATCATCCAGCATAAACACGTAGAATGGAAGTCGAATTTGTTATCATTGAACAGGGTAAACAGAAACTGTTACTCCACAGTTATTTGTATAAAAAAACGAATGAAGAAACATGTTTTGTTTTTGTTTAGTTTGGTTTTTATCGTGAGTTTAAATGCCCTGTATTAATGCCCTCAATTAAGTAAATAATTACTAAAAATATATTAATTAAAAAATGCATTTTTGTATAAAAAACAATATTATTAAAATAAGCTAGATAACAGTACTTTAATTGATTATTGTCACACACTAAATTATTATTTAATTTGTAAATAAAATTAAAATATCCCTAGGTTTGTGCACTGCAATACAAACTTTATAATTATAAATAGAATTATTAATAAAAAAATCATAAACATTGCTTTCGTGCGGGTACGCATTACACGTTTTAATTCACTACTATAAAATTAATTAAAATTTTTATAGCAACATTTAGTAATTAAACGTTTATTATTAGAAAAATTGTATACATAATTAGTATTTGTTTGTTTTCGTTTGGGTCTTCTATTTTTATACAATCCACATCAAAACAGTCTATAAAAATATAAATTAAATAAAATGTTTCATTAAAATTTTATAAAAAAGTGGATTTACAGTATATGTCCCCGGATTTTTTTTACAGGAGGAAAATATTTTTTATTATTGAAATTTTGACGAAAATGCATTCTTCATAAAAAAAATTGCTTGTTCTAAAATGGTTAATCCTGTTTGTTCTTTTCCAAATTTCCGCACCGTTTTAGAGAAAATTAAAAAAACAAGTCTTAAAAATCAAAAGGCGTTTCTATGGTAATATCATTTCGATTTCATTCTTTAATAGATGGTTATTGTTAATTATGATTAACGTCATATTTTTTGCTGTTGTTAAAGTATCATATTTCCCGCTAACTATTATCACCCTTTCCGTAGCATTGAACTAAATAAATTTTGTGCTTCATTAAAATTTTAAAACAACAAAAAATATGACGTTAATTAAAATTCTATCAATAACAATGTATCATAGAATTCAAACGAAATTATATTACAATAGAAACGCGTTTTTAGGGCTATATTTTCATGTTTTTTTTTTAATCCATACATATATAAAAGCTCAAAGGTTTTTTTTTGTTACATCCATCCCGCCGAAACCGCCTCACCAATCTTGATGATTCTTTTTTTAAATGAAAGGTATATATGTCTAGATTTGTTATGAAGTATTTTTATATCGTTTAATCGCTATTTCTTTATGTAAAACGAATAAATATTAAAACATACCTGAAAAACGCCTACATACAATACCTCCAGAAATCAATTATTTGTCATTGTCAGTGGTGTGTCAGTTAGATTATATATCAAGTTTTTAGATATTTTAGGGCGTTAGATACATCAATATCAGCACAAAGGTTCGTTTAAAGGACATTAGTGATTAGTGAATTAGTTATGCAAAGCGATTTTAGAAAATTCGTCCTCTTAGAGTGTAAAATTATGTCGAACGATTTGTTGTATGAAAATCCTTTACTATCTGGTCTAGAAGAATGAAATTCTACAGAAAGAATAAGAAGAGATTTTTTAAATTCATCAACCAAATGGGTAATGTTAGTAAAAAATGATATAAACCTTCGTGACCTCTGGATTATACACATAAAAATTTGCACAAAGGATCATGAGTTAATTATTTGGATATAGGAATTTATGAAATTCATACCCTTAGGGAGTAGAATAGGGAATAAAAGTTTGCTGTACGAAAATGCATTACTATAACATTTAGAAGTATAACATTTTATACAAGGGTTTATTTAATAATATGAACAAAATATTTCTTCTTCAAATCATCCTTCTATAGGAATAAAAAATAACATATAAAGAGAGTATTAGTGCTCTGGAAAAATAAAATAAAATCAGGAGAGTATATCAAGAAAAGCGACAATTAAAAATGTTATATGTCAAAGCTATTTATTTTAGTAATACAGTTTATATGGGACAGTAGGTAGGGTTCTATCTATAGAGGGTAAATGTCATTTCACTATTTATTATTTTCGAGAGATTTTCTTTTTTCAGATTTTGCAAAATTTCGACTTTGGTTCGAGTTCTAAAACACCCCATATATAATTATTAAGAAATAAAAAACCGCCACAGAAGAGCGCCATAAACCCTCTATCAAAACATACATAATTAGTTTCAGTCAATGGAAGTAGATTTAAAAATTTGAAAAAGAGTTTTAAAAAGCAAGATTTCAAAATCATTTTGGGGCCAAAATTGAACTTTTTGAAATACTTCGACTTCGATAACTTCGATTTGTTGTGCTTTTGTTTGTTTTTTAAATGCTTTGTCAATGAAGCTATTTTGGCTTTTTGTACAATAAAGGGTTATTTTTTTATTTATTATTTACTTTAGATGATCTGTACTTATATATATAAATTCGGGTCAGAACGTCCTACGACGTTGTCCGATGCCTAACTTCCACCCTGTGCGATTTTCCCATCGATCTTCGGTCAGATTTTTCTCGCTCATCGACCTTCTTATTCCTTCCATCCATGTTTTCTTGGGACGTCCTCTCTTTCGTTTACCAGGTGGTATCTAATGAATGACTTGTTTTGGAATTCTTTCATTGTGCATTCTCTGAACGTGGCCGTACCATATTAATTATTTTTGTTCTATATCATTTACTATTGCTCTCTCTATTCCCATCTGTTGTCTAATGTCTTCATTTCTGATCTTATCCCTCCTTGAAATTCTCATTGCTCTTCTAATCGCGTCCATTTCTGTTGTCTCTAATTTCCTTTTATTCCTTTCAGTGAGTCGCCATGTTTCACATCCATAGAGTAATATGCTTTTAACTAGTGTCTCGTATATATTATATTTCCTGTTTTTTGTAATTTCAGTGCTCCATAGAATGCCATTTATGCATCTGATAACTGTTCGTGCCTGCATTACTCTGTTGTTTATTTCTCTATCGTCCGTTCCATCTCCTGTAAATATCGATCCCAGGTACCTGTAATCTTCACATGCCCTAATTTCCATATTATTGTCTAAAATAAGATTTTCTGTATTAGCTCCAATTGGAAGGTATTTCGTTTTTTTCTGTATTTACTGTGAGACCCCATTTAGCATATTCTTCAATTATTTTCGGCACCATATATTCCATGTCATCTTTGTCGTTTGCAATTAAGGCCTGGTCATCTGCAAATTGGAAGGTGTATAGGCATATGTCATTTAGTTCTATACCCATTCCGTTACATTTTCTTTTCCATAGATGTAAGGCTAGTAAGGATGATCTGTACTTACTTTGTATAAATATCGTAATCTTAAATCATACAGGGTGTTCAAAATTCTACGTCAAATTTTCTAAAATATAAAATAATTTTTCTTCGTTTTTTTTTAAATGGGACACCCTGTATATTATTTTTTTAATAGATAGATAAATAAAAAATGAACATTTTTTGTATTTAGAGTATTTCAAAATTTTTAACGGTTTCGCAGATACTCGCGGTATTATTTCATATTGCTCTCTCAACGGTAAAATACGAGAGAAAAATCATTGGGTGGGGCTTTGATACAAATTTACTGTGGAACATGTCGAAATACCTATAAATTTACTTTAACCCTATTTCTCAAAATATTTCTCACAATTGTTGAGAAAAAAACAAACATAGCACCTCTGTAGATCAAACAATAGGCATTGACCTCTACAGCGAATTTTCTCAATATGTAATAAGTATAAAAATAAAACGAATGTTTGTACACCTTGAAATCTACTTAAATCTAGCCAGCTAAAATAATCTCGTAATTTCTGAATTTTTGGAAAACAGGACGGATTTGCTATTATTTCGTCAAATATTTGATTGGGTTAGACTCGTTTTGAAAGAAGACAAACAAATAGTACAATTCTCGAAACATAAGAACGATAAACAAAAATAGTAGTTCATCAGGATATGTAGGGGTCTAAAAATAACGTATCATGTGATGGAATAAAAAACAGTGTTACAGTAGGCTTTTCAGCTGCTAAATTTATACTAATATATAAAATCCTAAATCCTTAAGTGACTGACTCACTGATGAATCACGATCCTGCTCAAATCACTCAACGTAAGAAGCTCAATTTTGGCAGACAGGTTGATTCTAGGGTGCAGAGGTTCGATAAGAAGGGATTTTTCGAATCTCCAGTTCCAAGGGGGTGAAACCACCCCTCAAATATCACAATATTTCTTATTTAAAAAACGGTCAAGTTTCCGAAAAAACGCTTAAACACGTATATTTTATTTTGTTTTTTTTACATATTTTAAGATTTTTTAAAAATGTATAAAGGGTTCTTCGAAAAATCTGGTCATTGATTAATCACGATCCTGCTTAAACTGCTTGACGTAAAAAGCTTATTTTTGGCAAACAGATTTTTCGAAAGTCAAATTTCAACGAGATAAAACTACCCCTCAAATATTACCAAGTTATACCGGGTGTTGCATCGTCGAATTTTAGAGAATAATTCTATTTAGGTTTATTGAAGAGCACTAAAACCCACATTCAAAAGAATAACTTTAGATATTTTTGATTAGCTCGTTTACGAATTATCGCCGATTTCTTTTTAAATATTTTTCCTTCCTTATGGCCCTGTATTTACTTACCAGTCAAGGTAAAAGATAACTGTCAAATGAAGTTGTCATTTCAGAAATTTACCTATTTAGTGTTTTATTGCTTTAATGCTTTGATGCTTTGTTGGCCCAGTGCAGTTGACGGAAAATTTCTTCCAATGTTGCTGTAAACAGCTTTGGGGATATCGCGTCACCCTGTCTCCTCCTTTATAAAACTGATTTCACAAAAAATACTTTTACAAAAATAATACGTAATATCTGTTAACCAAACAATAAGTATTGACCTTTACAGATTTTTTTTTATTTGTTAAAAAATAAATCTAGAAAAAATATATTTGCCCAGACCTTGAAATCTAGTCAAACAATTCGACTGGAGTCGTTTTTTAAATTACTTAATTATTTCAGCTTAAAACAAGATTCCTTTTCAAATATTTAATTTAGTCTTTTAAAGACTTTTTTTAGATGTTTTATTTATATAACTTTTCTGCAATACACTTCGATTTTAGTAATTGCATTTTAGAAGAAAAAATTGGCGCCGGGAGGCACGTATGGCCGCCCATACTAAAATATGTCATTAATACTTTTAGTTTCAAAGCAAAGGAATTTTTTCAATTTTTTTATCTCAAAAACTGCGACTTTGACCGATTTTGATGTTATTACAAATTTTGTTGCAAATATTATTCCTAATCTTAAATTGAAAACCGCGTTTCGCTAGCTACTGTAATTTTGTAGTTACGATTTTTTAAAATTTTTAACGCCCTCCCATACCCCCTTACTAATCCCCCACTCCCACCAAAAAGTAATGGCCAGATTCTCGGGTGCCACAGTATTTTTGAGTCAAATTTGGTTAAAATCGGTTTAGCGGTTTTTGAGTTATCGTGTTACAGACGGACAGACAGACAGACACCATGAAAATATTTTGTATTTAGGTTATTTATAGACGATAAAATGGTATTTCATCGTCGACCGAAAAGATTATATATAATCTAATATAATATCGAGAGACGATAATGCAATTTTATCGTCGTGTATATAACAATATTTTTTCCATAGCGAGTTACGTTTTAAAAAATATTCAGAAATTAATATTTCAAGGAATTTATTACGAGCAGAAAAAATATTGTACAAATAAATATATACAAATGTATATGTAGTATATATAGTGATGTTGGTAGCGAATATTTCCATTCGAATTTTGCAGGAAATTTCAGAAATTTCCGAAATATTCGATCCCAAAATCGCGAATATTCGCAAAAATCCGAATTTTGCAAGAAATTTCTTTTCAAAATTCAAGACATTGAGCAAAAATTTAACGAAAGTGTATCAAGTATGCCGATTCTTAAGTCAGAAGAAAAAGAATGCTTCTCCGCCTTCCAAAATAAAAAACCTATAGCTCTAATCACAACCAATGCACTTTGCCGCGAATCTCTTGGACCCCTGTTTCCTGGCGCCGGAAGGCACGTATAGCCGCCCATACTAAAATATGTTAACAAAAAGTTGGTAGGCAGTTCTTTTAGTTTCAAAGCAAAGGAATTTTTTCAATTTTTTTATCTCAAAAACTGCGACTTTGACTGATTTTGATGTTATTACAAATTTTATTGCCAATATTATTCCTAATCTTAAATTGAAAACCGCGTTTCGCTAGCTACTGTAATTTTGTAGTTACGATTTTTTAAATTTTTAACCCCCTCCCATATGTTGGTGGCAAGCAATGTGTAAAAATACTCAGTTGAAATATTTAGCTGTTGCTCTGCTGTCTTTACCAACGTCATCTGCAGCCACAGAGAGAAGTTTCAGTACTTACAGTTTTATCCATACTAACGATGGGAACTATCGAATGAATTAGACTATCGCATGGTTACTGAATGAATGATTTCATCTATCGAATGGTTTTATTCGAATAAAATCATTCATTCATTTGTATACTAAAGCATATGTGACAACCTCGCCGTGCGACTAAATGGTTATCGTTGAGCCACGACTATCGAATGCTTTTGATAAATGAAATTTAGTAAATTTAGTATTCGTTTGATTTTTGTGTGCGTCAGTGCATTATTAGTTCTTCCAAATTTTTATAACTTCGCCTTATAAATACTGTGCTATTTTTGCATTTATTAAAATATTTAAAATACTAAAATAGTAGTTTTTTTTTAATTGACGATTGTGTGCGTGTGCAGGTGTCAAAATTTTTCCGAAAATTTGTGTGATTTTCCGGAGCCCGATCTTTCAATTATTTTATTTTATATGGTATATGGTCTATTTTTTAATGGGAAATTTTTAAAAGCAGCAATTTTTAAGAGAGATGAGATGAATTAATTTTAAAAATACATATTTGTATTTTAGATGTTTTAATAATATGAATTAGTTGAACTTAATATTATATTTAAGTAATGTGGTTAAGTAAATGGTTATCGAACTCAAACTATGGGGTGAAAAAATTAAATTGAAAGTTTTACACGTTCCAATTTAAAAAAAAAGTTAACGATGTTTGTATTTTGTTTATGCTAATTCTCTTGCATGTAGTTTTTTGCAAAGAAATATTTCATTTATTTTTTAAAGTAAATGCCAGTAAAAGTAAATATTATTGTTAAAAAGTAATATAAAGTACCTAATATAAATAATTTTGATTTCTAATTTTTTATTTATATTTTCCTTCCATTACACTGCATGCTTAGAAAATTAATAAATATTTATATTTCATGATTTTAAATTCCAATTTGTTTGTTGTTAATATAACAAATTAGTTCTGTAATTATTATTATTTAATAAACCAACGTTGCCAAAAAATTTAAAGACTATATTATTTTTAAATAGGATCTAATATAAATAATTTTGACATCTAATTTGTTGTTTATATTTTGCTACTACGTAAAAAAAATGTTAATAGTGTTGTTGTCTCACTGTGTACACACAACTTATACTATTTACAACACAAATTATGCAACTACTATTACTCTAACGGTATTTCGCGGTATTATCAAACTTCAGACTTCAGACTATCTTCAGACTTGTCCAACTGTCAAAGCGCGGGCCTTATATACCCCTGGCGATGGTTTCTGGAATTTTCTAAAGAATTCTGTAATTTTCTTTTACTTTCTGGTTGCATGTAGCAGTAATGCAGTTATGCAACCAGTAATACACCTTGACCTTAACAATAGGTATAACAAATTATTACTGTTATTATTATTTTTATTATACCAGTCTTTGCTTAAAAACATTAAAAATCATTTTCCTACATCCAAAATAACAAGTATTATTGCAGTGTAACAACAGAATATTAATAAAAAAAATGCAAAATATATAGACATACTATCCCTAACTAACTAAAGCCAAACAATAATATTTTTTGCTAATATCAACTAATACCAATATATGGCAACAGCGCCCTTCATAATGTATTTTCGGTGTAAATACTAGCACCTCAATAAAAAAAATAATGTGTCCTTATCTTTATATGACTCCGCAAAAAATCAAAGATGCCGGCTTCTTTCATAGCATTGCCTGTGGCATTGCCACCGACCGCTGTCGGGTTTCTCGGCAAGAAACCTACGTCGCCGGGCGACAACTAAAATCCAGTTAATATTTTATTATAATCGATCCTGACGAATAAATGAATTTCATAAATGAATGAATTTTATAAATGAATGGTTTTTGCTGCCGCATTACTAGAATACAATATTTCAAGGCAGATGACGCATCTATTCGATAATTTTTATTCGAATAGTTTTCAACGAATGTTTTCTTACCAGCTATCGAATTATTCGAATGAATTGCAACTATCGAATGTTTCGATAGTATTCATTCGATAGTTCCCACTACTAATCCATACTAAAAAAGGAATCGTTTAACTGCACAAAAAGCCGGTAAAATAATGTTCGTAGCTCATAACAATAAATGATTACTACAAAAACAAAAAGTGGATATGGAGCATGATATTCAACAACATGAAATTCCTCCAGAACCACCAGAACTCGTGGAGGTAGACGTCCATCCTTCATAATCAGAACCAGATGATATATCAAATATATCTGATTTGGAAATAGAAACTGACGAATACAGTACTACTACTATGTACTATAATACATCAGTTGCTATGGGAAAAATTAATATTATGGTCTTTACATTTTTAGACATTGGCAATAAAAAAAACTATTTTAAGAATAATATTTTGTTAACAGTAATTGTGTTCATTTTGACAAAATTACTTCTCATCTCATTAATAATATCAACAATATTTTTTTTCTCAAAGTACTACCTAAATAGGTACCATCGAATTCTAGGTCAACGATTTACATGTCACGTTTTTTTTAAATTTCCAATTAATCTTCGACAGACGCACATTTCACTTTCAAGGTTAACGAAATGGTTTTTTTGGCCACGAAATTCGTCGCTTTCTATTTTGTCCGGTGTGCGGTTCCATTTTTTAACGGTACCACCCGAAACGTCCGAAAGTAGTACCGTCAGTTTCACGCGGCCAAAAAGAAAAAGTTTTGATGCCAAGAGAGAAGAAATAACTAACGGCAGCTATATCAAAAAATAATTTTTTATTATTAATTTTATTTTATACCGGATGCGTCTCAAAATTCAGATAAAAAACGAGATTTGGTATGTTAGTATATGACATAAATTAGGATTGATTGACGTATTCAATTTTGTTTATCACTTCCTGTTTTACCGGTAATGACAACAACTTTTGATTTTTAAACCCTCTGTATTTTTTTACTTGATTGGTTAGAAAATGACACTCAGCAGAATAACATATCATATGTCAACTTTTGACATTTTCTCCTATGGGATATTTGGAATTGTAACATGCGGATCATAACGACAATGTCATTAGAAAATACCAAGTGTGTGGTACCAAATTATTCGTAAAAAAATGCTTTTTCCAAATATGCTAATGAGCTCTACATTGTTCCATTTGATAAAATTGAGATATGATTAAATATTAGATTTGGGAATCTTTTAACCCGCCCCAGGACAAGGCACGAAAAACACTAGACGATCAAATCTATTTTTCCAAGAGTCCTTGATTAAAAATTAGTGTTTTTAACATAGCCATGGCACTCTAGATTGAAATTTTAAATACAATTTTTTTAAGCGAATATGCCAAAAGTTGACATGTGATATGCCATTCTATTCAGAGTGTCATTTTCTATCTAATACAGTAAAAAAATACCGAGGGTGCCATTGAAAAATCAAAAGTTGTAGTCATTTCCGGTGAAACAGGAAGTGACAAAAAAATTGAATACGTCAATCAATCCTAATAATTTATGTCATATAACATACCAAATCTCGTTTTTTTTTATCTGAAAAAATAAAAAAGTTATAGGGGGTGAGCCAGTCAGATGGAATAAATTTAATAATAAAATGCTATATAGGGTGAGTCTTACACGTACAAATATTTTTAGGGCTGGTAGATCTCGATAAAAGAAACATCATATTTTTCTTTATTTATTTTTCTCCGTTTTTGAAATTAGTCCAAAATAACCGAGTTATTTTATTTTCAAAATTAAAAAAAATGTTTTGTTTCTTGTAAATTTAATCTATTACCTATGTTCTCATATTATCGATAAATATGTTTTTAACTAAAAATTTTAAAAAAATCCAAAAATTTTTTTCAAAAAATGTTTTCGTTAAAATCTCCTAGACGTGTTTTCTGGTGTCGAAATATACTACTCCTTAAGAGATTTGCACTTATTTAAGACTCAACCTGTATAATAACTGTAAAATGACACTAACGAACGAGCTAATAGAAGAGTATTTACGAAGAACAAATGATATTAACTATTCTTAAATTTATTACAGTCTAGATTCTACGTGAAAAACTCTACTCTTTCACCCTTTTTTGATAAGGTATAAGATAACCAAGTTACAAAGAGGCTCAAACCTGCAACATTTTAAAATTCGCCCCGAAATTCAGGATCCAAAAAGGCTAGGACAAGGTTCTGTGTAGCATCTTTAGTTTCATAAAAAAATAGCATATAGTGATGTGAAAACCGCATCTTTGTATCTCTACTCATTAACGAGAAATCTCATAAAACACACGAAAATGGAACACCCTGTACTTAAAATTTTGAGCTTTCTTGGTTATAAAAAAATTATAAGAGATTGAAAATAGAAATTTATTCCATTAAAAGACTTTTTCAAATGCTCATAAAAAATATTTATAATAATACACTAACAATATTTTATCTTCTAAAATTGTCCTATTAATCATTATCATAGCATATACATAATAATTAAAATAATTACAGTTAAAATAACAATTTACCTTGAAAGTTATTTGTTAAAATTACTAAAGTTTATTCTAAAATTATTATTTTAAATGTATACACAGTGTCCCAAAGTTGGCAAAGTTGCTCAATATGACCGGATCAATACGACCTGGAAAAATCACAGATTGTCCTTGAATCAAGTAAGTAGTAAGATTGAAACTAAGAAACAACAGCGAATGCAGACTCTGTGAGGAAAGTGGAAAAACGCCAAAATCCCTGAGACTGTATACTGTATGATGAGTTACAACTCAAGAAAGGGGGGCACAATAAAGGTACGTAATACATAAATAGAGATGTCAATTATGTTTTTTTCTAAAAAAAATTTAAAAATTTTATTGCGTTAAAATTGAAATAAAAAGCCCCAGCATGGTTCATCTTATATGATTTTGAAATGTCAGATGTACAAATATTGGAATAAGTGATCTCCTCTTTTATTTCCCTATAATTTATTTTTATCTTTTATAGAGGTAGTTTTGTATCTCAAGAGTGGTGGTCTGCGGCCTTTAAACTTGTTATTATTTTTTTCTTTTCTGATAAAACAATCCATTTAACCGCAGCCCGTTCTCCGTGGTTTAATGTTAGATTTAATTGCCCTTCGATGAATAAAAGATTTAGGATTGATATATTTTGATGTCATTTCATTTAGTTATTTCGGTTGTCGATTATTCTACTGTCCCCAAATAGATGTAAATCAACCTCAAGTGATATTACATTATTTACTAATGGCTTTTTTTTGATTTATGGGTAAAGCTATATGGCACCCTCGGTGGTAAGGTTGATTTAATGTTATTTTATATTCGATATAGAAAAATATCAAATATACTCTGAAATTCTGATTATGGTGGTCATACTCATATTCATTGCGTTCAATCTTTTTGAATTTTATTAATTTTTTTTTTTTTTTTTTTTTTTTTTTTTTTTTTTTTTTTTTAAATTATATCTAATCTGCACTCCAAATATGAATACTTTTGTCTAAAGATCTCTTGAGATTTGTCAAACATTGGCGTGGTGGTGATAAAACAAACATATATTTATTTACATTGTTTTTAATCGAAAATATCAAAAATAATCATATAATTATCATATATATTATAAATAAAAGTAAAAAAATAATATATTGTTAAAATGTCTATTGGTTTTCGTGTCGTTGTTCCTGGCTTGACAAAGTGTTTGGTTGTGTATTGTAGTGCAGCAGCTTGCAATCCTTATAAATTTATTTTTAACCAACCAGATTATTTTTAAAATTCTACCTTTATATTATAATCAATTTTCTTTATAGAGCTGAATTGTACAATTGTTGAGATAATAAAGAACAACGATTATTAACAACAAAATAATAGAAGTCCATTATAATTTATAGTATAGAATCCTATTTAAATAACGTGAATATAAGTCCTTCTAAATTTTTTATATTTAGACTCTTGGCTTATTCAGAACTTTGGTTTAGCTGGCTTATCATGATAGACTTAGTGTGTGATTATATAATAAACTTTAAACAAAAAAAAATTATGAATATAAAAAAAATAATTTGGTTTTTTTTTTTTTTTTTTGCACAAAAGTTAAAACAATTAAAATTGTTACATTTCTAAAGATGAATGCTCCGAGGCTGGCAAATTGTGATAATATAGTAGTAAGAAAATAAATAGAAGAGTTAAAAGAATTAATATCAAAGAGAGAGATTATATAGGATTATGTACATTATTTCATTGTAACTTAAATGATGAGTTATTTAGTAGTATTAAAATAAGTAAATAATATTGCTTTTACTGCAATATACTTTATAAAATAAAAAAAATAAGAAACGTGACTTTTGATTTTGCATAATACTCCTGACAAAATCTACTGTTAAGAGAATGAATTAAAAGTTTCACTTTATAACAAAACAAACACGAGATAATACAGTAATTAAATATTTTCTGTATAATTTAACTCGATAATCACAAATAACACTTTTTCTTCTAAAATCAAAAAAATATTAATACAAATACAAATCTTATATTAATAAAATTAAGCGAATGGGTCCATAAATATAATTTGACGTTTCTGATAATCGGATAGGATATTACTAATACAATAAAGAACAAACGACAAATTTGGAAAAGACGAAATAATAAGGGTAGAATATTTTCCAGCCTATAAAAGAAAGATAAGTTAAAATAAGAGGAAATTTGATTGATAGGAATAAACTTTATTTATAATGAGGATTAATTAATTTATGACAACGATGAAAAATATCATTATAATATTATTAACAAAAAAAAAAAAAAAAAAAAAAAAAAAAAAAAAAAGGTAAATAAATTTTTTTTTTTTTTTTTTTTTTTTTTTTTTTTTTTAAAACTTAAATACCTGTATAATAATATTATAGAGATATAACAATAGAGATAATATATAAAAAACATAAAAAAACTATATTTTATTATAATTATTAATTTTTTTTTTTTTTTTAAATACATAATATAATATCCCTAATAATTTCTGAAAAAAAAAAAAAAAAAAAAAAAAAAAAAAAAAAAAAAAAAAAAATCTTTATTTTATATAACATATTTAAAAAATATTATTGTCTTTTTAAACGATTCAGAAGGTCTTACGATTTTTTTACTATTTTATTTTTTTTTTTTTTTTTTTTTTTTTGTTTAATATTTCTTACTGGAAGTATTTAAAACATAATTATATATAAAAATTGCCACCATTAATAAGATACTGAACCTACATAGTGGAACCACAGACTAACCCTAGAAAATCCCAATAGAGATGTTATACCTTAATTTATCAAGCATAAAAAACCCGGTGTTTATTTATTATGGACTTTAAAAAAAGTTATATTAAATTTTTAAAAGGACCTGTCAAATGACGCGTATAGTGTATTCATCTAAACCTTCTGCACAAGATCACATTTTACCAAGGGTTGAACACCACTATAACCATGAATGTATTCTTCGAAGGTGAAACCTTTTTCTATATCCAAGACCAAATATTATTAGTGTAAAGAAGGCAAATTGTGATTGAAAGAAACCAGAAATGATCAAAATAAAGTATATATGTCGGTTATGTATGTTGTCATCCATATCTGGGCATACCCACAATCATGCATATAACTTTACTTTAAACAAAAGGATGCGGTCGAATTTAAAAAAAAAAAGAAACACTCACAGACATTATATTGAATAAAATACTCTGACCCGTATTTTTGAATATGCTTTTAATGATAGCTGACAAAATAAATAGAAAAATACTAAGTATCGGTTATGAAACATGAATATGGCTCCCACGGATATGATTTAACTAGACTTAAATAAATTAATAGATGATGTACGAGTTAATAGGAATAGGCATATCGTTTGAGAAGTAAGTGCATAATACTAAAAATTTTGGAAGAAAAACTATTTAAAGTATAACAAATGTACAAAATTAAATATAGGTCTGACCTACTTCTATAATTTCTTCTTGTTTATTTAAATATTTAAAAAAAAAAAAAAAAAAAATTATTACATTTAAAACATTACGATACCCTAAAATAATTTACTACATTTATCCCAAAAAAGACTTTCTGTCCGTTATAACCGTTAATGTCTATTCTGATTTTCGCTTGATACAATCTAACAGCGTATGGTCCGACGTATTTCGGAAGAAATATTTGCAGCCAATTGCATGCAGAATTACAATACCGTAAAAAAGATAAGATATAATGTGGTTTCGTAATAAATGTAATGATCTAAATAAATAATTAAAATAACATTAAAAAAAAAAAAAAATTTTTTCAATTTCTAGACAAAGGTAAACTAAAACAAACAAACAAAAAAAAAAAAAAAAAAAAAAAAAAAAAAAAAAAAAAAAAACAAACAAACAAAATGATAATACCAAAAACTTATACAAGATAATATTGTCAGTTGCTTATTGTTAAGAATAAACCATATTAAAGGATCGCACGACCAATGTTATAAACAGAGTAGTTACACAGAATAGGTAGACAATAAATTAATTATTAAAATAATATCAAACATATTTTTTTTTTTTTTTTTTTTATATAATAATTAAGTATGCGCTTTTGTCCCAAATGTGAGTATGAAATGATTTATAATTGATAACAAAATTTTCTCATGAATCGAACATATCCAATTAACAACGAGCTATTCAGTAATTGTTACATCATTTAATAAAATCATATATTTTTTTTTTTTTTTTTTTTTTTTTTTTTTTTTTTTTTTTTCATTAAATTTTTCTAATGTCCGAAAGAAACCACATTGCTCTTTCGGAAGAGGTTTAGAGAAAGAAAATTGAAAATACGAGAAGAAAAGCTAAGGTCAAGCATTATCCGGTATATTAGGGATCGAAGAGACCTGCAGGCGTCACCTAGCTCCCTTCATGTATTGCATACTCCAGACCCTACGAATGCCCCATACTGCGAGCATCATTGAGACTTTCTTTGCTCGATTTACAATAGTACGCGCTAAAGGGGACCAGCTCGCACTCCTTACAAGATCAACTCTATGTCCTCAATATGGGCTCCTGTATTCCTTTCTCTTACATGTGCTGGTGGCATGCATAAGTACAGAAAAAGTGTGGCTGGTTCTTCGACCTAATGTGTGGGCGTGAGGGCCACAGTTCCAGAATGGGAATAAACCTTTTACTAATGATAATGCTTCTTGGGTATGTGTATGGCAGACGGATGTCTGCGCATCGATAACAAGATTGTATCTTGTTTTTAGGGTAGCTTGATGGGATCTCCTATAAGAAGAAACATTATATTTCTTCTTTATTTTTTTTTCTCCGCTTTGTGAAATTAGGTCCC